>NC_085138.1:64344499-64370781 GCF_035046485.1 Aedes albopictus | reverse complement strand
TTCCACCATTCGTTTACCTCACGTCCGTCCGTCAAGAGGCCTCCGTCCTTATCCCTGCACATTTCGGCTCGCGGCACGAAGCCATTGCGGGATGCGTTAAGCTTCTGGTAGAACTTTCGTGTTTCTTGGGAACGGCACAGCACTTCCATTTCTTCCATGTTTAATCCAGGCTCGTTAGTTAATTCATTTCCATCCTCCGCTGCACTGGCATCGTCGTTTCCTCCGTTGCCGTGGTCTCTCGTGCCTACGTTCTTCACGCCATTCGGGTGCTGATCGAAGTGCTGCTTCCACCATTCGTTTACCTCACGTCCGTCCGTCAAGAGGCCTCCGTCCTTATCCCTGCACATTTCGGCTCGCGGCACGAAGCCATTGCGGGATGCGTTAAGCTTCTGGTAGAACTTTCGTGTTTCTTGGGAACGGCACAGCACTTCCATTTCTTCCATGTTTAATCCAGGCTCGTTAGTTAATTCATTTCCATCCTCCGCTGCACTGGCATCGTCGTTTCCTCCGTTGCCGTGGTCTCTCGTGCCTACGTTCTTCACGCCATTCGGGTGCTGATCGAAGTGCTGCTTCCACCATTCGTTTACCTCACGTCCGTCCGTCAAGAGGCCTCCGTCCTTATCCCTGCACATTTCGGCTCGCGGCACGAAGCCATTGCGGGATGCGTTAAGCTTCTGGTAGAACTTTCGTGTTTCTTGGGAACGGCACAGCACTTCCATTTCTTCCATGTTTAATCCAGGCTCGTTAGTTAATTCATTTCCATCCTCCGCTGCACTGGCATCGTCGTTTCCTCCGTTGCCGTGGTCTCTCGTGCCTACGTTCTTCACGCCATTCGGGTGCTGATCGAAGTGCTGCTTCCACCATTCGTTTACCTCACGTCCGTCCGTCAAGAGGCCTCCGTCCTTATCCCTGCACATTTCGGCTCGCGGCACGAAGCCATTGCGGGATGCGTTAAGCTTCTGGTAGAACTTTCGTGTTTCTTGGGAACGGCACAGCACTTCCATTTCTTCCATGTTTAATCCAGGCTCGTTAGTTAATTCATTTCCATCCTCCGCTGCACTGGCATCGTCGTTTCCTCCGTTGCCGTGGTCTCTCGTGCCTACGTTCTTCACGCCATTCGGGTGCTGATCGAAGTGCTGCTTCCACCATTCGTTTACCTCACGTCCGTCCGTCAAGAGGCCTCCGTCCTTATCCCTGCACATTTCGGCTCGCGGCACGAAGCCATTGCGGGATGCGTTAAGCTTCTGGTAGAACTTTCGTGTTTCTTGGGAACGGCACAGCACTTCCATTTCTTCCATGTTTAATCCAGGCTCGTTAGTTAATTCATTTCCATCCTCCGCTGCACTGGCATCGTCGTTTCCTCCGTTGCCGTGGTCTCTCGTGCCTACGTTCTTCACGCCATTCGGGTGCTGATCGAAGTGCTGCTTCCACCATTCGTTTACCTCACGTCCGTCCGTCAAGAGGCCTCCGTCCTTATCCCTGCACATTTCGGCTCGCGGCACGAAGCCATTGCGGGATGCGTTAAGCTTCTGGTAGAACTTTCGTGTTTCTTGGGAACGGCACAGCACTTCCATTTCTTCCATGTTTAATCCAGGCTCGTTAGTTAATTCATTTCCATCCTCCGCTGCACTGGCATCGTCGTTTCCTCCGTTGCCGTGGTCTCTCGTGCCTACGTTCTTCACGCCATTCGGGTGCTGATCGAAGTGCTGCTTCCACCATTCGTTTACCTCACGTCCGTCCGTCAAGAGGCCTCCGTCCTTATCCCTGCACATTTCGGCTCGCGGCACGAAGCCATTGCGGGATGCGTTAAGCTTCTGGTAGAACTTTCGTGTTTCTTGGGAACGGCACAGCACTTCCATTTCTTCGTACTCCGCTTCTTCCAGGCGGCACTTTTTCTCCCGAAAGAGGCGGTTTTGCTGTTTCCGCTTCTGTTTGTAACGGTCCACGTTCTCTCGGGTCCCTTGCTGCAGTATTACCGCCTGCGCTGCCTTCTTCTCCTTCAACCGTTTGCACTCTTCGTCGAACCATTCGTTCCGTCGATAGCCGATGGTGCTCTCGGTTACGTCGTTGATGGCTGCTTTCACTGTACTCCAGCAGTCCTCCAGAGGGGCCTCACCGAGCTCGCCCTCGTCTGGCAACGCGGCCTCAAAATCCTGCGCGTATGCTGAGGCAACATCCGGTTTTTTAGTCGCTCTAGGTTGTACCGTGGCGGTCGCCGAAATCGTACATTGTTGATGAAGGAGAGTTTTGGGCGCAGTTTGACCATGAGCAGATAGTGGTCGGAGTCGATGTTGGCGCTACGATAGGTCCTGACGTGGATAATGTCGGAGAAGTGCCGTCCGTCAATCAGATCGTGGTTGATTTGAGATTCCGTCTGCTGTGGTGATCTCCAGGTAACGATAAGGCAGGCTGTGTTGGAAAAAGGTGCTACGTATGGCCATGTTTTTGAGTTCTGTAACAGTTATCATATTGCTCAACCATGTCTCCGCGAGTCTAGTGTTGTTTATACTGTAAACGCATTTAGAGTCGATTAAATTGCCATTTTTATGGCTTAATTTGTCGCATAACAATCAGAGATTGGCGGCATGTACCGTGCGGTGCGAAAAAAAAACGTGTGCTACACATAATCTTAAGTGCTTGTCTCCCGTTTTGCCGATAGACAGAGGCATATGAGTGAGAGCTTTCGTAAATACGCGAGAGACAAATCGCAGCTCTACGGCGCAGGGAGTAATGCAAGGTGCTTGGGACTGTGTCACCAAACAGAAAAAATCACTTAATAAATTAATTGAAGAGTTTGTGTTTTCGGCAAAGTTGTTAAGCTTGTCAAGGGTTGACAAGTGATAGGTCGTTTGATTCGAAATTTTCCCAATCATGCGTAGTATCAAGCCAAGTGCAAAGCACGGAGACAAGCACCGAGAGAGTGCATACGGCAGAGCGTGAGAGACAGGAGAGCTCCAGCGCGCGGCAAAGTAAGCGAGCAACACACAAACGATTGCACGTACTCGTCTCCTCCTAATTTATTGTGCTGTCTCGTAGCTGCGTGTGCTGCACGCAAAGAGTTTTGAGTCGCACTCTATCCCTGATAACAATTACTTGAGATTAGGGTAGAATGCCGACAGAAACTGTGACTAGTGCTGCATATTTTTATATTCCAACTGCTCACTCTTGCTCATGCACTGAGTAGCATGCCATCCCTGTTTGGAATCCCAAGTGCATTTATGTAGTGTCAAAACAGCCCAATTTTGTTCAATATCAAATTCATGCAGTCACAGAGAACAGACATCCAAGTCCAGTTCCCAAACTGTGTGAGGAATTTAACGGCCATTTGAAATCGGCAACATAAGTGGCAATAGCGTGGCGCTGCAATCGATTAATTTCCCATACTAATTTAATTCACCACTTGAAATGTTTCAATTCACCACTGACTGTGGCAATATGGTGTTTGGTGGCGTTAATGTTGTCATCGTGTATTGGTTTGCAACCTTACTCAAGTAAAGATATAAATCCTTACACAACTTTCCAAATGAAATTTGTTATAGCCTTAATGTCTGTTCTCTGTCACCCCGTAACGTGGGTAGATCACCTTAGAATGGTGCGTTGCGGTGTAAGATCTACCAAATCAAATTTTGATCTTGATATTTATCGCATTTTTAAATATTCCAAGATCAAAGTTTGATGCTCTTTTCCTTGTGTTTTGTAGTATTTGTGTTTCAATGTACTGCTAATTAACATTTTATTTCAGCAGGATTCAGGTAAATGTATCGTACGATATAAATAATAATTTAAAAATATGTAACTGTGGCGAGCGTATCACTAATATGTAGCTTATTTGACGTACGTTGTTAATATTATTTTATATTTCAGATTATCAACCAAAGAATCTAGTAATTCAACCAAATGCCAACAATATGACGAGAAAACCAGGATGAATTGGGCATACAACTGATTCGAAGCAGTCTAAAAATGGTGTGCCTGAACGTTAACCAAGCGTATCCTTTCGAGTTTACCCTTCCACTAACAACACCCTAATTCCCGTGACACCTAGGCCTGAGAGATCGTAGAGTTGTCTACATTTTTCATAGGTGTTCAAAACTAACCATCCTTTCCCATTCCTCAGCAGTCGCAAGGACGTGGCCAGGACAGTGCTCGACCATTGGAGGATTGCGTCAGTCTTGTCTAAGAGTCAGAGATTAGTCCCAAATCTTTGTGCTTTGGTTCGGACGGGAAGGAGGCAACCCTCAAAACAGCGGTCTAGGACTGTACCACCTACGAATTTGTGCGACTCGCTTAATGCTAATGCTAATGCTAATGCTAATGCCTTAATGTCTGTTCTCTGTGATGCAGTGTGGCACAGTTCGGTTTTCCAGATCTTGAATATGATCTGGTGCAGACATGTGCCCAACTTTTCCAGATCCTTTTTGGTGTATTGCTGCCCATTTTTCTCACCATTCAGATGCTCGTCGAGGTGCTGCTTCCACCTTTCGATCACCATATGTTTTTTGGTCTTTTTCTGAGTTGGAATATCACATAAGAAATAAAAACAAGCGATAGTTAAAAAATCATTAAGCTTCGTCTTTTATTCAAATCATCGAGTACAGCTTAAAAGTTCAAAATTATTAGTAATAGAATACGAATAGAAAAATCGGCCTTAGATCAAAAACCGCTTATCAATGAGTGTCTTTTTGGCTAGGTTGTTTTTCAGAAGATAATTCATGACAATCTCGAACATTTTGTACACTATGCCGACGACAACGATCGCCACTAGATAGTCGTGACTCAGCAGCACAACCGATAGAAATAAGGCTAGCTCTAGCTGGAAGAAAGTCCACTCGTTGCCGTAGAAAAGGACCTGATCGAAAGAGTGCCCGTTATCGATGTAGAACACACCTTTGTCTGTTCGGAATGAGAAGGAAAACGGTTGCTGGTAAAATATTGGTTTCTAATATTGACAATAGTACGCACTTTCAGTTACATAACTCTGAAATTCACAGTTGAGAATGTTCTCCAGAATGCTCCGCTCCTGAATGATGTAGTCCAAGTCTTTCAATGCCTATGAAAACATCAATTTTAGGATCAAAATAACACTGTTAATCTACACTAGGCCGTCCCTTATTTTGCAAAAATTAGAAATGTTATAAGTTCGTTAGTGGCAAATGATCGTTTCAGCTAAAAAATGATCGTGTCAAAATTTGAAGTCCGTATCTCAAGGCTAAGTGGTCCCTCAAGGGGCCTAAAGTTGTCAAAAATTGTATGGGACCAAAAAATCATGAATTTTTTTTCGACGAAAAAATACGCTATTCTACTAAAACCGGTGATTTTAGGACCCTAAAGGGCCAAAAATGTGCTTAGTTTTGCGATATCTCTACTCGTTTCCGAGATATTGACAAAAAACAACCGAAAAATCGGCATTTTTGACCATTTTTTTAGATTCCGAAGGAAACCTACCCTATTTTGTTCAATAACTCAAAAATGAGTAGAGATATCGAAATTCTAAGCACATTTTTGGCCCTTTAGGGTCCTTAAATCACCGGTTTTAGCAGAATAGCATATTTTTTCGTCGAAAAAAAATTCATGTTTTGTTGGTCCCATACAATTTTTGACAACTTTAGGCCCCTTGAGGGACCACTTAGCCTTGAGATACGGACTTCAAATTTTGACACCATCATTTTTTAGCTGAAACGAGCATTTGCCACTAACGAACTTATAACATTTCCAATTTTTGCAAAATAAGGGACGGCCTAATCTACACCCACTTACATGATCCACGAAAGCTGCAAAGAACCTATTTACATTGTAGTACGTGAGTATTGTTTTTTCGAAAGTATACTCGTAATGTCCTCCAGGGCTGCTGATCACTCCAGAATTGCTTAGTTTTGTGCTGCCTACCAAATGCGTTTGGTTGAGGTGTTGATGTGGGCCAAAGTTTGAGGAATTTCTCAGAGGTGCTATCAATTTATCGTAGAAAGCTCGCAAATTCTTTGGCACTAATATGGAGTAGGTTTGCTGTTCTGATCCTGGTAGTAATCCACGGTTGCCACAGAGGTTGTCTTCCTCTCGTTTGAACTGCAGTATCATTGAGCACATGTCCGTATCGGAGAAGCCATGCGGGGACCGACCATGGATGTAGAAACCGTAGGACTCCATGCACAGGATAAATACGGAGATATTAGCAATCGATGCCACATCTATGAATTGCTGGATAGCGTTTTCCACAAATCGCTCGTAGATGAGAACATTGTAGATTCGTTGGGCTAAGTATACCGTAACGTAAACGATTATTCCAACAGCCATTTTGAGGATTTTGTCGTCTTTTCCTAAGTATTCGCCTTGTTTGTAGAGATGCAAATGGAAGCTATTCGAAGACCAATGTTCGAGTCCACAGAAAAAGAATGCGCCAATGAGCAAGATTATGTGGGCAAACATTGATATTTTACGCTTCGTGGCCAACTCTTGCCATTCGTTGGCAATGAAATAGTTGCGCCAAGCGGAGACACTGTCACACGTGGGGCGGGCCTGCGAATAGTAAAAGTTTATATAATATAACATAATTTTTGTTTATTATTAAGCTTTTATGAGGAGGCAATTTTGGTTTGGCTGCAAATCTGGAGATATTTTCTCATAACACATCTTCGGTGGTCAGCGTCCTGTCGTAAAATATTAAATGATATTGCTGACTGCACCCCAAATTGGACTGACACAATAGTGTGCACACACCTTCAAAGTGTGATTGCAGCGCAGGGACACGTCGGATCGAGTTGAGGTCTTCGGTGCACTTATTCCTTGTAAATGGAGGAATAAGTGCACCGAAGACGTCGAGACGATCCGAGTCAAATGTGCACTTTTATCACACTTTTTAGGCGTACCAAAAAAAGTGTGATAGTCCAATTTGGGATGTAGTCTGCAATATCCAAAATATACTATAATTTCGCTTAACCCTAGTATTATGTTGGGGTCAATGTGACCCAGACAGGTACGCTGATCGTGCACTACGCCTTCGTGGCGCGAAAAACCTAACATATTAAAAGGGTTAACCATTTAAAATTGGTTTATTTTTGTGAAGTGCAGAATTATCACAATACCAACGTTTTGCCAATTAATGTCTACGTAATCCATGAAGCAAACAAATTGACTAATTCGTGTGAAATTAGAGTCTCGGCTATTCTATTTTCTGATTAATTTTTCGCTCGTTTTGGCAATTGACTCATGGCTTTCACTTTGAAAGACACAGTTCACTTTTTCAAAAACTACTGTTTTACTATGCAGTTTACATTTAATTATCTGAACCAATACTTTCCCCTTTTAGCATGATTCTATTATACTTAATACTTACCGTAGCACTTGAAGTAATGGATGGGGTATCCAACAAATGCGTTCGCTGATTACCTATGCCAGCATCAAATATCTTCGGTCGTTCCCAATCAATGAAGAATATATCAATACATGCCATTGTTACAAACATTCGCAACAATTTGATTAACTGCAATAAAAAATGTGTATTGTGATTACACACATGAATAAAAATCATATACGATTGTGACTAACCTTAAAACCAAAAGCCAAATAGATGAAAATCTCCAACCCATGCTGCACCTCCACCGGAAGCAGCATTTTAACGTTGGTCTGCGTTTTGTAGGTGACAAATACGTGCAACGCAACGATAACCGTGGCGGCTAAAAGAGCTGTGGCAACATTGGAACACAGGTATACAATGAAATTGAAGAATATTTCCATATCGTAGTAGAGCTTATTTTGGCGTAATTTATGGCAGAAAGTTTGGAAGAGCGTCATGGTAAAGGCCAGAAGCAGGAATATTGGCAAGATTATCTGAAAGCAATAATGTATTGGAGTTTGCTTGCTACATGAACTATATTAGTTTGCTTTACCTCTAGAATCGATTCAAAACTATACTTTTTATTGAACGTTACTTTAAATTCAAAATCTACCAGCTCTTCAAAGAAAGAATTTGACAATTCTTGGGAAGTGTTGACCAAGCCGTACTCTAGTTTCAGCAAAGGCACTGCTACCCGGTTTGGATTCTTTTCATGGTCAGCGTGCAATCGAAACTCCAGTTCGACTCGTTTGATATATCGAACGAAATGGTACTTTTCCTGTGGTGTGCCCTCGTCGTACATTTGAGGTTTAAAGTTGTCGTTCATACCTGACAGCGCATCCACCATAAGGAACCTTCGGACAAGTTGCCACTTCTCTGGATCCGGATCGTCGTTATGGGCAAATATAGCCTTCTGTATCAGCACAGGAATAGATCTGAGTAGGCGGATCTTCTGATCATAGTAATCCGTGTAGATGTTTATAAACTCCGGTTCGCTAAAGTCCTGAAGCATTCTTCGCAGACTGATCTTGCATCGGCGATGGTAGCTTTGAGCGAAGCGAACCCGCAAATCTTGGCTGGCCGAGTAGCGCTCGCAAAGATTCAAATCGGTCAGGCGCATAGCACGGAAGTTCTTCAGGTGGCCATATAAATCGTAGCTAACGAGGGTGAAGTTTAGCGTGTTGTTTATCTGCACGAATGGAATGAAAGAAGAAATAAGGTAAACGGACCAAAGGTTAAGGGGTGGGCAGTGCTTTATTGGCGCCAACAAATAGGTCGACACGTGAAAGCTATCTGGGAGCTTTTCCTCGTGAAAGCAATTTATTTAAAGTGCTCATAGTTTTTGTATTACAGTTTGTTGTATCATGTACCAGCATTCTTAATTTCTTGGGTCATAGAACACATTTCCTTCGTTGACTCTATAAAATAAGTTAATTCACTTACAATGAGCTCCTACGTGATATCGATTTGGAAGATCATTATTGTATTCTCTGTTCTGGGATAATCAGTTATTCTCTCTCAGGCTTTTAATGATGACCTACAGTTGAGTTGGTCAATTGATGAAACCGTCGATAACCAGACATTCTCCTTTCCTTACTTTTCATTGTTCTATTATTGTCATTTCTCAGTAGATAACAAAGCTTTTTAAATATTATTGTACCGTGATTTCGGGTGAAATTGATCACTTTTCGTAGTTTTTGGCGAATAATTTTTGAATACTTATCGATATGGTAAAATTTACCATGGTTTTCATCAGTCAACGAGGTTAAAAATTTTACCGCAAATCATTTTATTACAAAAAATATCATTTGAAATAAAAAATCAAAAATTTTTATTTCGGGGTGAAATTGATCAGTCAGTAAAATGTATTTGTAAGTGCTGAAAATATGTTTTCCTCCTAAATTATCGTCCTCGGAATGCGAAAAACTATGCAAAATTTTTACAGGTTTGCTAAATTTTTAATGATTTAAGTTTGAAGTTTAATAAATCTTAAGAAAACGCCTGAAAGTATGCAAGTTCCAAACTAAATATGTTATAACTTCCGCCAAAAGTACAATTTTATGCATAAATTTCAATATTTATAGAACTTTTGATGACGAAATCGGGTTTAGTGAATACTTGACAGCTAGAAACATTAATTCAAATATTCATTACATTTGCGATACAGCTACTTTACAGTAACAAAAGTTTGAAAGTGTCTTTGAAGTTCGCCTGACAGGCAGTTTCGGAAAATATTGAATTTTATACAGAAATATGTGACTTATTGGCTGTGAAACATGTAAACTCATCATTCAATAACTCTTGAGCCAGATGATGAACATTTTTTACTAATTGTTTTAAGTTTGAAGCGTTATTTTTAACAAATAAAAATGGCTCTCTCGTCGATCAAATTCACCCCACTGATCAATTTCACCCGAAATCACGGTACTGTAAAATATGCTAGTTTTTCTCTAATAAAAACTAAATTTTCTCATTTTTCCGTTTTTTTGTCTATTGTTGTTCAAGAAAGTGAAGAAAGAGCAAGAGAAGGAGACAATATAGGCATTTAATTTGAAATATTTTAAAAAGCAAAGTCAATTTCTAGAAGAATTTTTTGAACTACACGTCTTGATGGACACCTTTTATTGAATGGGAAGAAAACTACATATCAAAATTAAATCTGTATCATCCTAAAGGATGAGTAAACGTGTCCATCAACCTTTTAGAATGCAATTGGGCACTATAAATAAAAACCATAGAAAATCATCAATTATCAAAGCAATTGATTTCTAGAATAACTTATCCACAGTCCAATTCACCTGCAATCATGACGAGTTAGTGGCATCATGACATAGGTAGCACGAGATTGACTCGAGCATTATGTGACCTTCTGTCCCTGCGAGACTTGACCTAGACATCGCGTGTATCAACAGAATTGACAGACAACACGATACTAGGCCTCTATTATATAGTATTGTGCAAGTGCAGTCAATCTACAAGAAACGGTCGGAATTGGGTTGTTTAATGAATAAAATATTGCTATTTTCTATAGCCTAAGCGAAAGAGCTAATTTTTCTGAGTATTACGTCAATTTATTGGATTCCAATACCTTTGTTTTGAAGGTCAAATTAACAAAACAGTTTTAACTTTCGTGGATAGAATGACAGTTTAATCGCTAAAATGACAGTTCGACCCGAACAAAAAAAAATCCCCATACAAACTTTAAATGCATTTTAAAAATAGTTCCTGGACTCCACAAATTATGAAATTTTGGATTTAGACTAATTTTGGGGCGGAGAATCCGATTATGAAATAATCCGGGTACCCCTAAAGAACCCAATTCTGACACTCTCTGAGTGGCTACTAGGGAAATCTACTACTCGATGGTAGTCAAATTTTGCTGAACCAATAAAGTTGTTCTAAAAATAAGCGCTTTAATAAAAAAAAATATGTGTTCCAATTTCATCAGAATCATTCATCAAAGCCTGTACCGACTCCTTCCACTCCATGGAAATGATAATATACAACAAGTATCATTTCTAAATCAAACCGATTCAATTTATGACAAAATCACTCCAAGGGGTTTTTCCCTCCTTCAAAATTTCAAGTTAAAATAAATAATAACATCCTACCGACTCATTGAATGTTCTGAGAAGCATCATAAAATTGAAACAAATTTTTTCAGTCGTAGAGACTTTCACTTTATTTTTAAAATCTTCCAAGAACTAATTGTACAACATAGTGTGGCTTCGAACGTTGTATAGAATGTTTTATACATACCTATAACGGTTTGGAAAAGACGGAAAAGAAATGCGGTAAACACGCGATGATTTTAATCGGTGTGTTGAAAAAAAATAGAAACTAGGCACAAGGAAGGATTCATAACTGATTGTGCTATTTTCCCACTTCCATTCATAAATTTGTTAACAAGAATGCAGATAACCCTTCCTCAGCCAATGCTTTGTGGATCAAACATGAAACAGAAAAAAGCGGTCACAATTCCTTCGGCTTTCTCAAAGCTACTAAAATTAGGCTGCAGCTCGTTTCGTGTAGAGACTGTAGGGTACGTACTTTGCACCCTTTAGTAGCACGCGTGTGGCAGCAATCGACCGGTATCGCATTAGCATATCTGCTCAATTATAGCCACTTCTAATACCTACATCTTACCGTATTGGTTGCGTTGACATCGTAGCTGAAGTCCAAATACTTGTCGAAAATTTCGTTGACATACTTTCCGCGGCGGTAGAACAGATGGGGCTTAACTGTGTCGCTCATCGTCCAGAGGTTGGCCACCTTTCCAGAACCATCTTTCGGTCCCAGCAGGCTTCCACTGATTGTTCCCGGGATTTGGTTGTCTGCCGACGCTACGTCTAGCGTTTGGTAGGTGTAGAAAATTCTGCACGGCGATCCAGGCGATGTGTCCATATTGTAGAATGCAAGTACGCACAGATTGGCCAAATAGTGGCAGTGTCGCGTGCTCCGCATCACGTGGCAAAACACAATTAAATACTTAATGTTACGGAACACGTTACCATTGTGACGATGGTTCAACCTGAAGGGTTGCTGGTTCTGAATGTCTTTCAGTAAAGTTTGTTGTAAGCAGTATGGCACCGTTTCCCGCGGGCGCAGTTGGTCATCGTACGGAACGGTATTGGGTTGAGTGCAACCGCAAACAGTACTTTCATTGCCGGGAGGGTAGGTTTTACGATATACTTGGATAATTTTCCCACTGGTTTTCGTTGAGTTGAGTAGTCGCACGTGACGAGTTTTACAAAACTTTAGGATCTCGATTCGAGGTCCCGGCTTGTCGAAGAATTCGCTCAGGTTGCGACAAATCGGACCCTGTACCGAGCTGTCGTAATCACGCCATGATACCGACCGATCATCGCAGAAACAGGACAAATCTGTGAAAGTTGAAATTGATTTGACGTTATCCTGTGTGTTATTAAATATTTAAAGCGATCACGACGTCGATAATGAGATCATAATTTAAATTCCTGTCAATTGAGAATAACTTACTCTAATGGCTGTTCAATTTACAAAACAGAAAACTTGTTTGTGTGATATCTTTTCATTTTTACAATTATCAGTTATCAGCAATAGTTATTCTACAATGTAAGAAAAATATAACATTATACAGTATGATCCATGAAAAAATGCGACAGTTTTCAAAGACATCGTTTTCCTATATCCTACCTCCTACCAATTAACCTGATATTTATCTATTGGATATTTTTTTTATCTGTATTAACGAGATTTTTAGCCCTGGGCTAGTTCATCTCGGGACCCACGCTTTACTTCCCTTCCGAAGGAAGAACTCACATTTTGTGAGTTTGTCGTGAGTGGGATTCGATCCCAGGTCCTCGGCGTGATAGGCATGCGCTTTAACCATCACACCAGGTCCGCTCCCCTTCTGAAAATTTAACTTTGCGACAAATACTTTCAGAAAATATCGTTTTTTGATTCTTATATTGGTTTTTAATTCCTAAACATTTGAAATTAATTTCGAATCTTTTTCTAAGGATAGGCGTATTTAAGAATAATTTCTTCTTTGTGGAGCGGACCTGGTGTGATGGTTAGAACACTTGACTATCACGCCGAGGACCTGGGATCGAATCCCACTCCCGACAAACTCGCAAAAATGTGAGTTCATCCTTCGGAAGGGAAGTAAAGCGTGGATCCCGAGATGAACTAGCCAAGGGCTAAAAATCTCGTTAATACAGATTAAAAAAAAAAATCATTTCTTCATGGTTTTCATGTGTTTAAAAGTTAACATCTTCAATAATTTTGCATTAATAATTAGAGGGAAACTTATTTTTTTTAGAATTCATAACAACTGTCGGATTTTTTTTTTGTTTATATTAACGTGTATTTTAACTTAAATGCTAATTCTACACTTATAACAACGGTCGGATGTCTTATATACGTTACCGATTATTATACAAAAAAGTTGAAATTATTATACAAAAATAAAGTTGGATTCGTTGGAAATTGTGCATTTAAAATCGTCAAATACCGCAAAAATGGAATAGTTGCATTTGTGTATGAGTAATACTGTACAAAATGTTCCTTATTGTGTAACTTCGCGGTTTTGGTTAAACCTCAAACCATCTGACAATGTTCTTCATTACTTTCCACATACATAACTTTTACATTTTCATAACTTTTCAATGTATTGGATTCTGATACTACTTTGTTAAAAATAGAGTTAAAAAAAACTATTTAAGTCCAGTGTAGCACAACGGATTTGGTTCAATTTTTTCCAAGGTAGCAGAGAATCGCTTTCTGAATGATACAGAAAAAAAAATTCTTTAAGGCGCATTCTTTATCATAATTTCAATCCATTCACCACGTGGTCATCTTGGGTGGGGTGGGGTTTAGGGCAAAGATCATGGTCCACACATTTTTTTTTCGGAATGTCCAGAAAAAATGACGATGCTTATGGACGGCTTATGGACAGCCGATGGATTTTGATATTTTGGCAATCGTAAAATTGACGTCTTCAAAGACAATCGATTTGGCTGAAAATGCATGCCGGATTTGCATTTGAGCCATGCACTCTAAATACATTGTCGTTAAACTCTCTGACATAGTTCAACTATTTTTATTCAATTTAGTTACAGTTATTATCTGCAAGTATAATATGGGGATTCACTTAACAGAGTAAACCGATGGTTGAATATTATTCTGAATGGATTACTGCACGAATGTACACTGATACTAGTTTTTCACTGGTATCAGTAGGTCGGCTCTAGAGGAACGTTCTCCTCCATTCGGGAAATTTGTGCCACCGCCATGAACACGAGCCTATTCATCATTTACCCGAGGGAGAAGGGAAGGAAAAAGGATAGGACATGGGAAAGGACAGGTAAGGGAATGGGATCGTCATACTCGCAAAAGCGTACCACAATGGGTTCACATAGCGTCCTGAAAAGGACACTGTAATAACCAGGGCGCAAAATTTTCGAGCAGACGAGTTGAAGTTCCCCGTGCGGCAATTTTCATTCACTTGCCTGCATATTCATATTCAGCTGCTCGATACTCGTTTGTCAACTGAATGAAAGTCAATGAATATTTGTAAACATCTTACCCGAGCAGAAGAGAATAACAACAGCATAACAAAATGCGTTATTTTGGCAAAATAACTGCATAATGGAATTAGTTATTTTTATGTTATTAACATAACATATTGAGTTATAAACTTGTCTGTCATAAGCGGCAAAATAACAAGTCACATAACAAAAATTTGTTCCTGGAAAATCAATTTAATAACATGTTTTGTTAGTGTCAATAACAACTTAATAACAGTGAATTTGGGAAATATTTCAAGAACAAGTTTTGATATTAAAGAGTTATTGATAACATCCCGAAAGCAAAATTAGTTATGATATCAAACAATCGCACATGCTGTTGAATAGGATGCTAAAGTGGAGGCGATATGCGTACACTTTACCGTGGTTAAATGAAATCATGTACGCATATGGCCCCCACATTAGCATCCTTTTCTACATCATATATGACTTCGTGTTGGCTGAGAATGCTACACATATTCAGACTAGCATGTGAGAATGGCGGAACCACAGACAAACAGACGTAACACTCTAACAATTCCCATCGTACATCGATTTAACGGTATATTTAAAAAATTGATAGTTGGCCAACTGCCCACCCGTGGCGCTTACATCGTTTTCGTTCGAGTTTGACGTTCGCTCACTACCGCCACCTAGTTGATGGTTGGCCACACTCAGTCCTTTTAGCATTGGGCGAACATGTTTCCGTGACTATGATTTGAATCGAAAAATGTTCGAAGTGTTACGTCTGTTTGTCTGTGGCGGAACAATCATTGCGAACTTCAGTTTCTCTCTTCCCTTATAGGCGTATTTTCAACTATTCATGTAATCTTTTACCACAAATAGGTAGATCCGACTTCATCCTCTGGAACGACAGGGAAAACATGTGAAAATATAAAATATTTCTCTTATATTTTCAGCATTCGAATTTCGGTCCCCATACAGAGTACCTCGGATCATTATCATCGTTTGACGAATTCTTTTCAAGATTACGGCTCAGCTATGGATTATTTCCGGAAGAGCCTGTATGTAGTTTTAAATATTGTTTATAATGTTTTTCGAAAAGATAAAGAGGTTTTGTGCCTTTTTGAGAACGATTTCACGCATAGGTTTCGAAATCACTCAAAGGGGTTTTTCCCTCTTCCCAAATTTAGAGTTAAAAATAAATAAATAAATAAATAAAATATTTCTGAAGCATAACTTGCGAAATACTGTAAATAACGTTGTTGAATGACGTATCAGAAGGCCGGCTCCAGAGTCACGTTATCCTCCATTTGGGACATTTGTCTACATTTTAAATATATACATTTCTAATACATTTTTGCTGTATAAGAATGGAATCAACCATTCTTAAGCAAACTTTAGCTTAAGAAACTGTTGTTCAGTTACTTCTGTTCCTTGGGATAGCATAAAGTATTTGTACACTCTCAATAATACAATAATAATCAAACTTGTTCCACAACAAAATGTAATATTGAAATGTTATTTAATGGCTGTATACCAACAGCTTGGTCATAACAAAATATGATTGTCCAATAAAACATGTTATGGAAACGTAATGCCTTGATAATACAATAATAACAAAACGAGATATAAAAACAGGTTTTGTTATTTCGTAGTTATTAATTTGATATTCCCCTCTGCTCGGGTAAAAAGTGTTAAACTGCTGATAAAATATTAACGTGTCGATGCTTTACACAGATCTTTTCCCATTTGATTGTTGTGGAGTGTTTTTGGATGGAATCGTAACCATTCATTTCATTTATTTAGTTCACATCAAATTCATGATAATACTGAATCAACAATTTGCCGCCATAATACTCGATTTGCAGCTGCAGCTCTCCATCCTCGGTTACGCCC
Source organism: Aedes albopictus (assembly GCF_035046485.1). Taxonomy (NCBI): domain Eukaryota; kingdom Metazoa; phylum Arthropoda; class Insecta; order Diptera; family Culicidae; genus Aedes; species Aedes albopictus. Next base: position 64,354,542 of record NC_085138.1, on the reverse strand, counting down.
AACATTCGCCAGATCACGCTCCACCTGGTCCGCCCATCGTGCTCTCTGCGCTCCACGCCTCCTTGTACCAACCGGATGGTTAGCAAAAACCAACTTTGCAGGGTTGTTGTCCGGCATTCTTGCAACATGCCCTGCCCACCGTATCCTTCCAGCTTTGGCCACTTTCTAAATACTGTGTTCGCCGTAAAGTGCAGCGAGCTCGTGGTTCATCCTTCTCCGCCACACACCGTTCTCCTGCACACCGCCGAAGATCGTCCTTAGCACCCGTCGCTCGAAAACTCCGAGTGCTTGCAGGTCCTCCTCGAGCATCGTCCATGTCTCGTGTCCGTAGAGAACCACCGGTCTTATTAACGTCTTGTACATGGTACATTTGGTGCGGGGGTGAATCTTTTTTGACCGCAGTTTCTTCTGGAGCCCATAGTAGGCACGACTTCCACTGATGATGCGCCTTCGTATTTCACGGCTCACGTTATTGTCAGCCGTTAGCAAGGAACCGAGGTAGACGAATTCTTCTACCACCTCGAAAGTATCCCCGTCTATCGTAACATTGCTGCCAAGGCTTGTCCTGTCTCGCTCAGTCCCACCTACCAGCATGTACTTTGTCTTAGCCGCATTCACCACCAGTCCGACCTTTGCTGCTTCACGTTTCAGGCGGGTGTACTGTTCTGCCACCGTTCCAAATGTTCTGGCAATAATATCCATGTCATCCGCAAAACAGACAAATTGGCTGGATTTCGTGAAGATCGTACCCCGGCTGTTGAGCCCGGCTCGTCGCATAACACCTTCCAGGGCGATGTTGAATAGTAGGCAGGAAAGTCCATCACCTTGTCGTAGTCCCCGTCGAGATTCAAATGAACTGGATAGTTCACCCGAAATCCTTACGCTGTTCTGCACACCGTCCATCGTTGCTCTTATCAGTCTAGTCAGCTTCCCGGGAAAGCTGTTCTCGTCCATAATTTTCCATAGCTCTGTGCGGTCGATACTGTCGTATGCCGCTTTGAAGTCGATGAACAGGTGATGCGTTGGGACCTGGTATTCACGGCATTTCTGGAGGATTTGCCGTACGGTGAAGATCTGGTCCGTTGTCGACCGGCCGTCGATGAAACCGGCTTGGTAACTTCCCACGAACTCATTTACTTTAGGTGAAAGACGACGGAAGATGATCTGGGATAGCACTTTGTAGGCGGCATTCAAAACGGTGATCGCTCGAAAGTTCTCACACATTAACTTGTCGCCTTTCTTGTGGATGGGACAGATTATCCCTTCCTTCCACTCCTCCGGTAGCTGTTCGGTTTCCCAGATCTTGACTACTAACTGGTGCAGACAGGTGGCCAACTTTTCCGGACCCATCTTGATGAGTTCTGCTGCGATACCGTCCTTACCAGCCGCTTTGTTGTTTTTGAGCTGGTGGATGGCATCCTTAACTTCCCTCAGCGTGGGAGTTGGTTCGTTCCCGTCCTCTGCTGCACCAACATAGTCATTTCCTCCGCTGCCTTGGTCCTCCGTGCCTACATTCTCTTCGCCATTCAGGTGCTCGTCGAAGTGCTGCTTCCACCTTTCGATCACCTCACGTTTGTCCGTCAGGAGGCTCCCTTCCCTATCCCTGCATATTTCGGCTTGCGGCACGTAGCCTTTGCGGGATGCGTTGAGCTTCTGGTAGAACTTGCGTGTTTCCTGTGAACGGCACAGCAGTTCCATTTCCTCGCACTCCGCTTCTTCCAGGCGGCGCTTTTTCTCCCGGAAGAGACGGGTCTGCTGCTTCCGCTTCTGTCTGTATCGCTCCACATTCTGTCGGGTTCCATGCTGCAGCATTACCGCCCGCGCTGCATCCTTCTCCTCCAGAACCGCTCTGCACTCCTCGTCGAACCAATCGTTTCGTCGACTCCGTTCTACGTACCCGATAGTGCTATCGGCTGCGTTGTTGATGGCTGCTTTCATTGTACTCCAGCAGTCCTCTAGAGGGGCCACATCGAGCACTCCCTCGTCCGGCAACGCTGCCTCGAGATTCTGCGCGTATGCGGTGGCGACATCCGGTTGCTTCAGTCGCTCTAGATCGTACCGGGGCGGCCGCCGGTAATGTACGTTGTTAATAACGGAGAGTTTTGGGCGCAGTTTAACCATCACCAGGTAGTGATCGGAGTCGATATTAGCGCCACGATAGGTCCTGACGTCGATAATGTCGGAGAAGTGCCGTCCATCAATCAGAACGTGGTCGATTTGCGATTCCGTTTGTTGTGGTGATCTCCAGGTGTAACGATACGGGAGGCTGTGCTGGAAGAAGGTGCTACGAATGGCCATGTTCTTGGAGGCGGCGAAATCGATGAGGCGTAGGCCATTTTCGTTCGTCAGCTGGTGGGCGCTGAACTTTCCAATCGTCGGTCTGAATTCCTCCTCCTGGCCTACCTGAGCGTTTAGATCCCCTATGATGATCTTGACGTCGTGGTTTGGGCAGCGGTCGTACTCGCGTTCGAGCTGCGCGTAAAATGCGTCTTTGTCATCATCAGTGCTTCCGGAGTGAGGGCTGTGCACGTTTATTATGCTAATGGAATCGTAACCATAAACGTAGGTAATTATGAAGATGTTTTTCGATCGGCTTCATATTTAATGACTACGAATTGACTGACTGTGTGAAGAGGGAGAGTGAAAATGAATTTGTTTGTTTTGAATATTCAGTGCAGAATCATTCAAATTCGTGCGGTTTTCAGTCAATGATTATGAACATTTTGCACCCTGGTAATAACGCATAAGCGTACCACAATGGGTTCAAACAGCGCCCTGAGAAGGGCAGTGTGATAACGCATAAAGCGTAAAGAGAGCCTATAGCTCTTTACCACAGCGGGTCAAGAACAACAGAACGTCTTGAAGATTCAGGTTTCTGAAGTCAGTTTCACTTAATAATTGTTTCCCGAGTACTCGGAAACGCAATTGCGCAAAAACTGGACAGTCACATATTAAATGATACGAAGTTCCATAATCGGATTCACAGCTATCACAGGCAAATGAATCAGCTTGCTGAATATTCGCCATGTGATAACTGAGTCGGCAGTGGCCAGTCAATGCTTTGACCAGCATGCTGCAATTCTGCTTAGACAGATTTGTTAGATATCGATTGTTCTTTCGAAACCTAGTGACTTGCAATTCCATGTTCCAAGTTTCCAATCGTAATCCTTATTTCGTCGCGTGGGACTTTGCCGATTGTAATCGAGTCGTATTTTCTCCTATGTTATTCACAATGGGGATTTTTACGGGTGGCTTATTGGGCCTACGCCAACACTCCTGTCTCGCCGGAGGGCCATCGTGCCAGTTCTGTTTAACGTCCCAACCAACACTGGGACGACCACGCTGATGGGGCTACCACCTTGGATCTAGCTGGGCGTGGTGCAGCGTTTCTTATTCAGCCGCTGGATGCCAGAACAGACGCTGTTTGAGCCGCACCTCCTTGGTGAAAAGACGCTCGGGTCATACCTCCTCAATCTAGCTGAAGTCAGAAGGACAACAGTGCCCAGGCTGCACTACCCGCTAAGCACACAACTCTTAGCTGGCGGTCTTTGTCATCGTTTGACCCGTGGAAGCATGAGGTAGGAACTTGTGAGGACCAGAGCTATGTTAGACGCTCTCCTTATCGACTCACCGTTTTGCAACCCAAACTCCGGCCAGTATAGGGTAGAAGCTTCAGTTTTGGCCAGCCCGGAGTTTTGGCCATAGTGCGGTATTTAGCCTGTTACGATCTAAATCGGCAAAAAATATTTTTTACTAGTAGATTCTAATATAATATGATTACAGCTGTAAAAACCAAACATTTTGATTAAAAACTGGAAGAAAAAAATAATTTTCCTTAAAAAATCAGCTCCCATATATCTATTTTGGCCAGGGTGCTTCTAATTTGGCCACTCCCATAAGAAATACACGTGATTGGCCAAAATGGAAACCAAAGGTGAGAATATGGCCAAAACTGCGGCAATGCTTCTATTTTGGCCAGTGCCACTTTTAATACAAAAATCAAGTATTAGCTTGATTTCTGCATTTTTCTAATAAAGTATAGATCGAAACCTTTCATTTAACACATTGGTAGTTTTCATTGGATTATTGGTTAATTTTATAAAAATAATTTCCCTTAGACTGGCCAAAACCGGTGCCCGCACCCTATGCCATGTGAATGTGTATCTAGATATGTTATTTTTATTGATTTGGACCCTACGTCTTGACAAACAAATAAATACCAATTAATTGTATGTGCGCTTCAACAGTATTACTGATTTAACAAATATTAGATGTGGTTATTGAACATTGCCTTCTGCAAGAAATCCTTCATAGACCTAAGTCTACAGTAAAGAAACCATCAAGAATTTTGATGAGAATATGGAAGAAACAAGTGACTAGTTTACCAAACATCCCAATAAAATTAAAAATTTATTTGGACTTAAGAAGTTAAAAACACAATAAAATAGAAAACACATTTTCTTTCATATGTTATATTCCAGAAAAGCATTTGAAAAGTTTCAGCTATTTTAAGATGATAACTATGTAACGAAGACAGAATTAGGCCTTGTCCATAAACGACTCTTAGGAGGGGGACGGTTATGAACAAAAGTCTACGAGGGGGAAGTGGGGTTGGGGTTCTGAGATGGCCGAAAAAAGTCTACGTAGTTTATGAACAGCGCCTTTTCAATTTCAATTTCAAAATTTTTGAAATTATTTTGGAAGAATATCGAAACATGATCTGCTAAACATCCTGTAATCTTATTTAAGGATTCAACCGATTTCAATGAATGCTTGAAGATATCAGAGAGCTTAGCAAGCAAACCCGTACGAGTTTTCGAAAGCGATTAATGGAGCTTTTAAAAGTATTTTTGGAACATAAGTTTTACATCATAAATGTGCATTTCCGAGAAAAAACACTATAAGAGTTCTAAGTGAGTTTGTCGGCATTGTGACAGGCCTCTTAGGGAATTTTACATGGAAAGTTACAGATTCATGAAGGTGTTTTTGATAAATTAGGAAGGATTTATTTACATTAGTATCAGAAATAATATTGCAGAACTTTGCTTAAGGATTTTGTAGAGTACTCGGCGGATTTTATTTTGAGATTTTTTCATTATGAACATGCAAATTAGCGACAAAATTGCGGCATCTTTTTATTTTATACGAAAGAGCACCTTTTTCTGAACCACTATGATTTGTTTCAGATTTTTAGAACCTTATTTTGGTAGGTACCTGAAATTAATTTCAAAGAGATTTTTCGAAATCACCTTTTGACAGCTTGGCAACTGCTTGACAGTTCCGCCCAATACAAAATGCGACGAGGGATGATTCGATAAATCGCACCTATACAAACTGATTTTTAAATAGGTTCCCAGGCCCCAAATTTCATGAAAATTTGGATTTCGGCTCAGTTTGGCATGCAGATTCAGAATTTGGATATATCTCAACACCGCTGAAGAAGCCAATTGGAAAAAAAAATCTGGTGCAGTTCACTTGTTTTTTTTCTTTCTATGTTTCCACTTCTAGGAAAAAGCTGGAAAATTCAGAAAATTGAATTTAATCTCATGAGCAGACACCTTTAACCCTTATGTGGCCGGCAGGGTACCCGGGTACCCAGCACCCATTTAAAATACACGGTGTAGAAAAAAGCAAAAAGTTTGCCGGCCACATAATAGTTAAGCTTAGATTTACATGACCTGGAATTTTCAGTGAAAGTGGAATTTGATTTTCAAAATTGAGTAGACACCCTGCAAAATATCGTAAAAAAAGGTTTGGGTAAAATGGACACTCGATGGTTTAAAATGAACATGAACATTGAACCAACTGTCCATTTTACCCCCACTTTAATTCAAAACAAAACTCAATTTTGTTCGTTAAAATTTATTATCCTATGTGTTCTTTATTGGTATATGGCTTTAAACTTGCAATAATTTATAAATAGCTTACGAGAAAACCTAAGTAATGATAAGAAGAATTTTACATCATTTTCGATTTTTCACTTGATGTACCTTGTCCATTTTACAACAAGGAGCATTTACTATTTGCCTAATTATTTAATATGACTCAAAGGTATTCATGTTCATGTTGGAGTAAAACGTTGAGTACCTAACTTTCTAAATTAGTGGAAGACATTTTTTTAATTTCAAATTTTAATTTAATCATCTTTCATGGTTTGATACACTTTAATGATGTTTTTACCCTTCTTACACCCCCTGCGAACTGAGCAAATGTCTGTGTGTGTATGTGTGTGTGTGTGTGTGTGTGTGTGTGTGTGTGTGTGTGTGTGTGTGTGTGTGTGTGTGTGTGTGTGTGTGTGTGTGTGTGTGTGTGTGTGTGCGTGTGTGTGTGTGTGTGTGTGCGTGCGTGTGTGTGTGTGTGTGTGTGTGTGTGTGTGTGTGTCAAATATCCGATTTCAATTCTCTTAGTTGCAAATGAAAGCTACAACATCCTAGTAGAACCCTATTGAATTTCATTACGATCGGACATTTGGTTACCGAGATATTTCTCGAAGAGCATTTTGAAGTAATATAGGTTGCTTTTTGAGAGATTTTTGACATTTTGCATATTGATGAATATCTCAGCCGTCTGTCAACCGATTTGAGTTCTCTTGGCAGCAAATGAAAGCTACAACATCCTAGTAGAACGTTCTGAAATTTTATTTCGATTGGACATTTGGTTACTGAGATATCTTTCGAAGAGTACTTAGGAGTTATACAACTAAACTTTTTGAGATTTTTAACAAAGTGTATCATACTAAATTTCTCAGCCGTGTGTCAATCGATTTGGGTTCTCTTGGCACCAAATGAAAGCTACAACATCCTAGTAGATTACTCAGAAATTTTATTAGGATTGGACATTTGGTTACAGAGATATCTTTCGAAGAGTACTTAGGATTTATACAACTAAACTTTTTGAGATTTTTGACCAAGTGTGTCATAATAAATATCTCAGCCGTCTGTCAACCGATTTCGGTTCTCCTGGCACCAAATGAAAGCTATAACATCCTAGTAGAACCCTATACAATTTTATTAGGATTGGACATTTGGTTATCGAGATATCTTTCAAAGAGTACTTGGGAGTAATACAGGTTAACCTTTTGAGATTTTTGACCAAGTGTATCGTAATAAATATCTCAGCCGTCTGTCAACCGATTTGGGTTCTCTTCCCAAGCAACACAGAGGGTTACAAAGCAGTGACGGCAGCGTATGTAAGGGTTGCACAGAAGTCACTGTGACTTATTGTGCAACCCTTACATGCGCTGCCGTCACTGTTTTGTAACCATGTGTGTTGCTCGGGTTAGCACCAAATGAAAGCTACAGTATCCTTGTAAAAGGCCCTGAAATTGGACATTGTGTTACTGAGATATCTTCCGAAGAGTATTTCAAAAATTCCTTTTCTTTATCATTATATTCGCTTGTTATCTTGCATGAGCTTGATTACAAATAAACAGGAATTCTATGAAAACTAACAATATGTTAAATGCAAGCTTTGAATTTATATATTGTGGGAAAAATGAAAGAACTGGACAGCCAAAATAACTAGCTAATTCCAAAACTGATTAGCATAGTAAATATATCATTTTTGTCCTTTTTACACCATAACCATGAACACCAAGTACTTCGGAGCTAATTTATTCGACTGATTAAGAGATATTAGACAAAGTGTATCTCGCTGATTTTCTTATCCATTTGTTAATCGATTCAAGATCCTTTGGCAGTTAACAAAAGATACAATATTCCAGAATATGTAAGCTATTTTTTAAAAAATTCATACAAGATTCTAGAAGGTGTCTGGCATTTCTGGTACTTTAGTCCATGGTCCATGATGCTATATTTTGGAAACCAATTCACTAGATGCCAAATCTACAATATTTTCTAGAACTTTTGGTCATTCACACAAAATAAATATGGTCAATATAAATAATACAACAAAAGTTTTAATAAGTGTAAGAAGGGTTCTGTTCACCATAGGTGGAATAAATCGGGTTTTTGAAACAAATATAAGTAGGCTAATTACTATAGATAGTAGAGTAAACATAGATCCGTGATGATGAATCCGTTGTATCCAAACGAACTGTCAAAATCTGTATCCAAACGGGCATGACGTCATGATTCCAACAACACCAATGGGGCGCATGACGTCATATTCAACCGTCGCACTCTTGAAAAATACTATTCACACGCTTGAAACATTTCACTCAGCGATGTCCGCGGATCTATGTTTACTCTACTATCTATACTAATTACTTATAACAGGGGTTCCCAACCTTTTTCAGGTGGCGACCCCCTTTAATGACCATGCTGAGGGTGACGGGTTCGATTCCCGGTCGGTCCAGGATCTTTTCGTAAAGGAAATTTCCTTGACTTCCTTGGGCATAGAGTATCTTCGTGCCTGCCACACGATATACGCATGCAAAATGGTCATTGGCAGAGGAAGCTCTCAGTTAATAACTGTGGAAGTGCTCATAGAACACTAAGCTGAGAAGCAGGCTTTGTCCCAATGAGGATGTTACGCCAAGAAGAGAGAGAGAGACCCCCTTTAAAAATTGTCAAAACATCTGGGGCCCAATATTTTTTTTTTGGAAAAAATATGAATAAAATGAACGTAACCGATTTTTTTTTGTGTACAATGACTTAGCCAAAAATTTACTGTGGGAGGGATTTTCGACGATCAATGATTGGTTTTTTTAATTGACACTCACATTTCGTTAACACTGATGTCATGAACATTAAATTTAAGTCGTAGCTGAAAATAGTGGCGCAGCCGAAACTATAATAATAATAAGGCATCTAATATTTCTTTCTGAATTATTACTTACGATCGTTTGCCACCTGAAGATGTAATCCTTCGTCGCAAATTTTACATTTGAAGGCAAAAGTATCAAAGTATTCGCCATTTCGGCAACCATCCGGTGTTGCGTAAAGAATTACTTCATTGATGTTGAAAAAGTCAGAATCCGTTCTAACAGTGGCACATCGTAAAATAATCACTAGAATCGTAAGCATAACTTTATTCACATCACAACATTTCATGCACTGAGGTGACATTTTGAACTCTTAATTTCACTTAATCCTACACCAGAATAGTTGATTAGTTTTTATTGCGATTGGTGTTTTTCCTGAACATTCAGTAGTGGAAAACAAGGTGCTACTACAAGTTTAGACATCCTCGATTGGACACGGGTTGAACTCTACTGCGGACTGTTTTGCTCGGAGTGGCAGCTCAATGACTAGATGTTCTAGATTTGTTTTGTTGATGTTACCATGGTGATCCGGGTCGCCTAGGTTCCTCCAATTGTTGTAATCGTAACATGGGTCATGTCGTGCTTCCGTGCGTGACGAGTTTATTCGTATTCAGGTGAAAGGATTCGCTATATATGTAGTATGAAAGCAGCTGGGGGACGATACCACCTGAACTTATTTGTTTTGCCCAAAATCATATGTTTGCGACGCGATGAACGTGATTGAGCAGCCTATTTATATGTATAAAAGTAGAGTAAGCCGAAATGGAGCACGTGGTTCTACGTGTGATTCGCCGGTAAATACATATTCATATGCTATGTTAAAATCTCTAAATCTATAACGCAGCATATGTGTTGCCTTTTGAGGTTCATGAGCCAATTCGGGACTCATTGACTTTGAAACACCGAAGAACTTTGAGTTCTTCGGAGTTTGCTAGTGAAGAGGTTAATGAAGCATATCCAATCCATACTTTGTACCTTTCATGTAATATATGAAACCGACAATGATTTTAATTTAGAGCCTAACTGACTTCATTGATTTCTTTCATCAATTCTATCTGTCGCTAATGACTAGGTAGACCAAAACAAACAAAATCATTATTTTTAGTTCGTAGAGTTAGATGTAGCCGTCCCCTACGGATCTGAACCTACCCTGATAAAAAATATCATAAAAATACGATAAATTTTATTGTTACAACACCATTTTTTCGAAAAATGTTCACCATTAAACATATTGTAATTTACAAGGCACACTCACCATCACCCCTATTGTCCTATACCATTCGGCGAATGGTAAATGGCACTTTTACAATAAAAAATA
>NC_085138.1:64302531-64343999 GCF_035046485.1 Aedes albopictus | reverse complement strand
GTTTACGCTTCAATTTCATCAACAACTTACATAATAATTTCTGCTAGAAATATCACAAAAGATCTTAGTTCCTTGATGATCTTTCGGCAGTGATTGTCTTAGAAATGTTACTAGAAATGCTAAGAACTCTTCTTAAAATTTCTCTTTGGTCTACGAACTCCGACTAAATTTCTGGCTTCTACTACCGTCCACCCTCGTTGGTTTTACCGCATGTAATCTGAACACTTTTTAGTTTGACCCCCTCTAATCTGCACATCATTCAAACTAAAAATGATTCAAACGTCATTCTGCTAATAGAACGGTGTGAAACGGAACGCAGAACCAAAACAAAACACCAAATCAGGTTGCCAGAAGTGTATTTTTCGATGCTAACAGAGTTGCTAGACGTTCAAATTAAAAATTAACCCCGTTGGTTTGCATGAGGTGTCGTTCAAACCAACGGGGGTAGACGGTACAAGAATCACATTTACCTAAAGCTTTTTCACTTCAAATATGTTCACGTGCAAGTCGTGAGCCTTAAAATTTGTAAATCCAGTCCTGAAAGAGGCAATTTTTTTGTTGCCTGACACATCTTGGTTTAAATTTTCCTGTTGAAAGTGGCCAAATATGAGAGTACATCTTGTGATGTTTTACCATAATCTTAATATGTGATTCAAGATATGATTGACAAAGTATACCTTATGAAAAACGAGCGTATAGTTGTTATGCCTAACTTCATATTTCATAAGACAGACTTTTGAAATCGGCAATAGTCTTGATAAGCTCGGTAAGGACTGTATCGGAAATTAACTATAAACATTCAAAATGCTCTATCTCGAAGCACGGTTGGTCTTTTTATTCCGGTTCTTCTATGAAATCTTCACAATATAGTTAAGTTTAGAAGAGCTTGAAGAAATTTGGAAAATGTTTAGTATAATTGAAAATATGGTTCTTTGAGTACACCACACAAAATAACAATCTGTGCAAAAGGCAATTTTTTTAAATCTTTTTATCGTTTCAATCATTTGTAGCGAAAAAAAATTGTACGGAGAAAAATCTGGAAAATAATGATTATTACTAGCAGTTATGTACACATAACATATCACTCAACACCGACTTTTAAAATTCTTGTTTTGGATAGAAAAACCTCCAACATCAAGAATATGGTCTATCCCAAAAAACACCTACTTTTTAGTCGAACTTTAGAATGAATGAATATCTTCAGAGGTTAAAAAATCCGTTCTCTGGTAAAACTACGTCATCATTAGATTTAAATACATACCCAATCGAAAAAAATGCAAATTTTCAACTTTATGTATTTTTTATTTGCGTAATAGTTCTTTGAAGACGCATAAAAAAAGAGTTCCTCGAAAAATGGCCTTTTTTCATTTTTAAGAATTGCCCTAAACTGCAAAGGGAATTTTTCTTGATAAAAATAATTTTCCTATATCAAGAGCATTCTGGAAAAGAATATATTTGCGCAAAAATAAGTGAAAAAATTGAATATTTTCCGAATATTTTCCCACAGTTTTTGCAATTTTAAATTTTCAGGAGGTGTCCAAAATTTTAAAAACATATGTGCAATCTTTGAGATAAAAGTCCAAGTTAAAAGATTATTTTTTGAAAATCAGAACTGCCATTCTTTATTTAAGAGATTTATAAAGTATCTCCAAAAATAAAGTTATGATTATTTCGAACAGATTATTTTTCAGGCAATTATGAACGTTTATAGTTAATTTCCGATACAGTCCTTAAACGATCATTATCATACATTTGGGATCTGTGTCGTTTGAAATAAGGTCGTTTGGCATACAATCGTTTGGCATTAGGTCACTTGGCATGAAGACGTTTGACATAACAGTCTTTTTGCATGATTACTTGGCATAAAAAGAAAGATTTCGGCAGGAATAAGACTAAGAACTGAGGAGACTCTTCGACCAGGCTCCAGTAATACCTTCTTAGAAAGTATTTGAAATCTTAGAGAAATCTCGGAAGTAACTTTTGAAGGAAGCCCGTAAGAAGTTTCTAAAGCGATCACGAAAAAAAACTTCTGGAGGAATCCGAGATGTAACCTCCTTTCAGGAATCTCAGAAGATACTACTGGAAGAATCACAGAGGATCTTCCTCAGGAATCCCAGATGGAACTCCTGAGGAATCCTGGTATAAATTTCAGGGGAATGCATACACTCATCCAAATTACCTTAAGATATCCATAAGGCCCAACTTATGAAACGGACGTTAAATAATTCTCGCGTTTAGTATCATACCGGCGTATCTACAATGATCGATTTCTCTTAATCGATTTTCTCTTTGGATTATTCTGGGAAATACGACCAATATTCTGATGATCTCTCCATGTGTTTCGGTGAAGGAAGACTAGGACTAGCATCTCAAACAAAAAGAACAACCGAAAATGATTTGCCGGTCAAGTTATTAACCAAAGAGAAAATCGATGAAGAGAAATCGATCATTGTAGATACGCCCGTATGATACTAAGCGCGAGAATTCATAATGACTCGGATGAATATAAGGTCATAAGGTCACTCTATGACGTAAAATCGTCTCACAGCTTGGCTTTTATTCACGTTTAGCAACATGGTATTCTCAAGCGTCGGTAGCCGTGTGGATAAAACACGGGCTCGGATATCTTTTGAAATTTGTCATAGTAAGCACGAACAATTTTCATAAGGTATTCTTATGTCATCCATAAGAATTAGTTATAGCAAATTTTCATAAGGTATTTCGATGAATTTCGCTAGTTTTTTTTTTCGCTGAGTGTAATTGCTGATGGAATTCCAGGAATAATTCCTGGAGGAATTTTCTAAGCAATTCTTAGAGGTTTCCCGAAAGAAATTCCTGTAATAATCTCGAAACAAATTCCTAGAGATATTTCGGAAGTAGGGTGACATTGGGTATTATCGGCAGATTTGTTCTTTTCGTCATGGGGGGTTTTTGTCAGCTAAATTGCATGAAACTCATATAGTCATATAGTTCACATTGGTTGGGAAGGATTTGAGGCCAACTCCGAGTTCAATAGGTTTCAAAAAAAACCCCAAGACGAAGAGAACAAAACGGCCGAGAATAGGTAATTTCCCCTAATTCCTGGAAGAATCCAGGACATGAAGACTCCTGGGGGATTCCCAGGTGAAAACCATGGCGAAATCATCGAAGGAATTGCTATAAATACTTCATAAAAGCAATATTGAAGTCGAAAAGTGCCTCATCAAAATTGCATTAGTGTCCCACGTGACAGAACGTTAATAGTCATGCAATTAATCTTTATCCCAACTGGTAACAGATAATGACAATGTCATATCATAAGGACTGTTCATTAAAGAAAGTGGACATTAGCGTGGGACACAAAAAGACATTTTACTCCTGTACACTTTTTGAGTTCCATTTTGGCCCCATATCAACTGTGCAAAATTTCAGCTCGATCGGAGAAACTATATTTTAGCGCCAGCCGTTTTAATTTTTCATACGATTTACTATGGGGAAAATCACTTTTTTAAAGAAAAATCGCCACAGGTTGCCCCTTAACTCCTAAAAATATATCAATGAATGATTTCTGTTGGAAATTTTACGAGGAACAGACCCTCCGAAGACCGCAAAGCGCTCTAAGGCATGTGGAAAAAGTTATTCACTGAAAACCAAATGGCATGCCAACGCTGTTTAACATGTAAGGAATAACAATAAATTCTGCAATAAATAATAAAATCTCGTCATTTCATCGATCGGGTAAGGCTTAATAACTTTTTTCACGAATGTCGCATCGCTTTGCGGTCTTCGGAGGTCTGATTCCTCGTGAAGTTATCTACAGAAATCATTCAACGAATTATTTTTAGGAATCAATGGGTGACCTCAAGCGATTTTTCTTTGAAGAAGTAGATTTTCCCCATAGTAAATCGTATGAAAAACTAAGAATGGCGGGCGCTAAAATATAGTTTCTTCAATCGATCTGAAATTTTGTACGGTTGATATGAGACCAAAATGGAACTCAAAAAGTATACAGGAGTTGGAGTTTTTTCCATTTTTTGTATTTTCCCATATAAACCGTGTACCAGGCTAGTGGACATCTGTGCACCAATAGTTTAGAGTTAAAACTAAACAAAAAATTCTGAATTTTTGCTCAGTGTGTAAAAACATTGTTCACTTCGGCAACACACTCAAAGAAAATGGAAAAAGTAAGAAATTTCGAGCGATAGGTCGTATTAGCTTTGCGACTAGCAGATTAAGAAAGATGGAAGAGAAGCAAGCTCTGTTGATTGATTAAAAAAAAATTGACCTGCGGCACAACGAAAAGTTACGGAGAAAACTGTGCAGAATCTAATGGGAGGTATCAAGAGGAAAGTCCGACCGTTCTTCCGAAAAGCGAAGTAAATGTTCAAACTCACGTGAATTTGGCCACATGTATGTTGATTGTCATTTATAAAAAATAAACTTATGAATTTGTTCGAAAATACATATTTTCTATTGAAAAACAGGTGTTTACTTTCTTTAATGAACAGTCCTTATTGTTCGTACAGTTGAAAATCGGAATTTTTGACACGCGAAAATCCATTTTTCTCACAAACCGTGCGTCGGACGTACGTCGGGCATAGTGCGCTGGGCAGAGGACCAGATCCGCTGTCCAGCGCACTATGTCCGACGTTAGGTTTCCCGTATAGATTTGGAGAAAAGGCGATTGTCGCGCGTGGGGAAACTTCGGGTTTCAACCGCGACGACCATGTCATGATCTCGAAAATTTTTGTTGGTGACAAAGCAGAAGCTTAATTTGATGCGTTATTTTCTACTCGTGAATTATCGATACTACGATACCACGCCAGCGCGGAATAAAAATCTCTAAACTCGTGGTGTAAATAGCCCTGTTCAACGACGCAGGTTGAACTTGCTCGAAGTTGCTGCATCATACTCTTACCCATTTGTCACCAAACGGGAAAGACCGGGATGGAGCATGTTCGAGCAAGTTCAACCTACGTCGTTGAACAGGACTAATATAATCATATCTCGAGTTTAGTATCATACGGGCGTATCTACAATGATCGATTTCTCTTCATCGATTTTCTCTTTGGATTCTTCTGGGAAATACGACCAATATTCTGATGATCTCTCCATGTGTTTCGGTGAAGCAAGACTAGGACTAGCATCTCAAACAAAAAGAACAACCGAAAATGATTTGCCGGTCAAGTTATTAACCAAAGAGAAAATCGATGAAGAGAAATCGATCATTGTAGATACGCCCGTATGATACTAAGCGCGAGAATGATGCTCTTTATCCTCTTCTTTGGGACCATATGATGCATTTTACACTGAACCCAAACATCCGCCATATATCGTATGAAACAGCACTTCAAAATGTACATATCACGATCAATCTTCGAATCAAATGACCTACGAAAGCGACTGATTGTTTTCAAATTTGTATAAGAAAGCTATTAGAAATACAAATTATATTTACTCCGGTGTGTGAATGAATTGACATTCAATAGGGTACTGCAAGCACCTGATCTAACCTCACTTTGTCTGACAGTTCAGCGAGCTTGTTTACAAGGTGTTAGAATTTTTAACGAGCGGCGAAAATTAAATTTACGTTTTCCGCCCCGAAACCATTATGATACGGAAAAATCGATTATATTCAACTCTACTAATACAAAACAAACCGTCTAATTACCGTTTTACTGAAATTGTATCGAAAAACAGTTTTGCCGGATCTCCGCCAGAGACCAAGTCCATGTAAACAAGCTCGCTGAACTGTCAGTGCTCGGCTTCGTGACGTCATCATGCAGTATCCTATATTTGGATGACGACATATCGAATGACGAGTCATCCGCGAATCGGGTGACGAACGTTTCGGGCGCGCCCCATACCGAAAATCATCCGTTTCCGATCTGATTTGGCGACGCAGAGGAAAGAATGATCGATGCTGGTCGTGTTTGCCAAGTATCGCCATTTGTAAAATCAAGATCTTGAAAAGATGTTGTGCAAAGAATTTCAAATCCGTAAATTCTTTGGTAAGTAATTTTTCGTATACATTTACAGCAGAAAATCTATAAAATAATGTTGATTCCTTTCCAGAACATCTTAATGTTGGACGCAGGCAATTCTCACCGATATAATTGGACTACGCATTGTCCCACCCGGACCCGAGGGGGAATTGGGTTCTTTAGGGGTATCCTGATTATTGCATAATCGGAATCTCCGTCTAAAAATTGGTCGAAATCCTAAATTTCATCATTTTCGGTGCCCGGGAACTATTTTTAAAATGCATTTAAAGTTTGCATGGGGAAATTTTTTTGTTCGGGGCGAACTGTCACTTTATCGATTGAACTGTCATTCTAGCCACGGAAATTAAAACTGTTTTGTTTATTTAACCATCAAAACAAATGAATCGGGACGAAATAAAATCACCTTATACTCAGAAAAATGAGCTCTTTTGATTAGGCTAAAGAAAATGGCAATATTTAATTCACTAAACAACCCAATTGAAAAACGAGGCCGGCACCCGACAATTTTAATGGAGCAATTGATTATTTATTTTATTTCGTGATCTCCACGTTACGTGTTTGTGATTAATAAATATTGATATGTTTAACGTAGTCAAGGAATGCGTTTTTGTTTCTTTTTGCCATGCAGAGGGGTTTGTATAGAATCAAACAATCAACAGCTACTCGTTTTGATTTCGATAGAATATCAGCCGAAAATCAATTAATTCGCATACATTAGGGGCTGTCCATAAACCACGTGGTCATAGGAGGGGGGGTTCGGCCACTGACAATCTTGTATGGACAAATAAAAAAATGTGTATGGACAAATGACCACGCGGGGGGGGGGGTTGAAAAGTCCCAAAAAAATGACCACGTGGTTTATGGACAGCCTCTTAAGCGAATTCCTTGCACTCCCATCATGAATGGTGTTCATATCATACTGGGATGATGTCCATTCGACTGACAGTTTCCGTATTGGATCCGACCGTCTGATCGTCATCTGGTTTTCGACTGCTTTGCGTTAAAGGGCGCTGGCGTATCATTTTGCAGTCGTTTTTGGGGGGATGTGTAGGTTCAGTGTAGGTGGGTTGTCGCAACAAATTCTGGTTGCGACAAGGGGTTGGTCATTCGGCACATTGTGCCCGGCACACATGCCGGCACATCTCGGCACACATGCCGGCACAATCCGGCACACATGTGCACAATAGTATGGTACTCGCTTGTATGGAAAAAATAAATCCTTGCTCCAGTCGACTTTTTAGATGCCATTTAGGCCCCATATGAACGGTGCAAAATTTCAGCGCAATCGGTGAAACTATAATTTAGCGCAAGCGGTTCAAAGTTTGCATAGGATTTACTATGGGAAAAGTTACACTTTCAAACAAAAAATCCTAGAGGTCACCCTTTGTCTCCTTAATTCAAATCGATCAATGTTTCTTGTATAAAAATCTCTTATGAAACTTTCCTTCGAAGACCGCAAAACAATTGAATGCTTGTGGAAAAAGTTATTGATTTATTACCGATTTGTGATCCAACGAACGGCTTCTTGTTTTATTTTATCAGCAGCACTGCTGCTGCCGTTGTTGAATGGGGTGGCGGGAGACATCACCACCCCCAGAAACAGCAGCAGCCAAGGCAGCAGCTACAGTGCTGCTGATAAAACAAAACAAAAAGCCGTTCATAGAATTACTGATCGGTAATAAATCAATAACTTTTTCCACAAGCATCCAATCGTTTTGCGGTCTTCGAAGGAAAGTTTTATAAATGATTTTTCTATAAGAAGCGTTGATCGATTTGAATTAAGGAGACAAGGGGCGACCTCTAAGATTTTTTATCTGAAAGTGCAACTTTTCCCATAGTAGATCGTATGAAAACTTTGAACCGCTTGCGCTAAATTATAGTTTCACCGATTGCGCTGACATTTTGCACAGTTCATATGGGGCCTAAAAGGAATCAAAAAAGTTTACTGGAGCGAGAATTTGATGTTTGTCCCATACTAGTGCACAACATAGAAATCCAACTTTGCGGTATGGAATCAAACTGTCATTATCAGTAGGTCGGCTCATTATACTTACGATTGCAAAAAATCCCTTCATACAGATTCTAGACAAGTGTTCTGGGTGGAATTTTGTCGGTTAACACCGACTAGACCAATAACATTTGCCAAAAATAGACAGGATTACAATTAGGGCTTGTTCACAAATGTCATAACGCTGGAGGGGGTGGGTGGGTGTCCTTCATGGTGTTACAGCCCGAACAAATAAAAATTTTCCCCATATAAATAGTGTTACGAAGGGGTGGGTGGGTGTCTGGAAAGCAAGGGGTTGGTCATTCAGCACACTTCATTTGTGCCGTGATTTTTGAGCGTGTGCCAATATGTGCCTAAACTGTGCCGGTAATTTTTCAGTGTGTGCCGAAGTGTGCCGAACGTGCCGGAGGTGTGCCGAATGTGCCCAGTGGAATATTTTCCTAAAATGTTTTTGCGCTAAGGGTTCATTCACAAATATCATAACGCCAAAATTAGCCTTTCCAGACACCCACCCACCCCTTCGTAACACTATTTATATGGGGAAAATTTTTATTTGTTCGGGCTGTAACACCATGAAGGACACCCACCCACCCCCTCCAGCGTTATGACATTTGTGAACAAGCCCTAATTGTAATCCTGTCTATTTTTGGCAAATGTTATTGGTCTAGTCGGTGTTAACCGACAAAATTCCACCCAGAACACTTGTCTAGAATCTGTATGAAGGGATTTTTTGCAATCGTAAGTATAATGAGCCGACCTACTGATAATGACAGTTTGAT
Organism: Aedes albopictus; assembly: GCF_035046485.1. Taxonomy (NCBI): domain Eukaryota; kingdom Metazoa; phylum Arthropoda; class Insecta; order Diptera; family Culicidae; genus Aedes; species Aedes albopictus. The sequence goes on along the minus strand of NC_085138.1, from coordinate 64,335,228 downwards.
TCCATACCGCAAAGTTGGATTTCTATGTTGTGCACTAGTATGGGACAAACATCAAATTCTCGCTCCAGTAAACTTTTTTGATTCCTTTTAGGCCCCATATGAACTGTGCAAAATGTCAGCGCAATCGGTGAAACTATAATTTAGCGCAAGCGGTTCAAAGTTTTCATACGATCTACTATGGGAAAAGTTGCACTTTCAGATAAAAAATCTTAGAGGTCGCCCCTTGTCTCCTTAATTCAAATCGATCAACGCTTCTTATAGAAAAATCATTTATAAAACTTTCCTTCGAAGACCGCAAAACGATTGGATGCTTGTGGAAAAAGTTATTGATTTATTACCGATCAGTAATTCTATGAACGGCTTTTTGTTTTGTTTTATCAGCAGCACTGTAGCTGCTGCCTTGGCTGCTGCTGTTTCTGGGGGTGGTGATGTCTCCCGCCACCCCATTCAACAACGGCAGCAGCAGTGCTGCTGATAAAATAAAACAAGAAGCCGTTCGTTGGATCACAAATCGGTAATAAATCAATAACTTTTTCCACAAGCATCCAATTGTTTTGCGGTCTTCGAAGGAAAGTTTCATAAGAGATTTTTATACAAGAAACATTGATCGATTTGAATTAAGGAGACAAAGGGTGACCTCTAGGATTTTTTGTTTGAAAGTGTAACTTTTCCCATAGTAAATCCTATGCAAACTTTGAACCGCTTGCGCTAAATTATAGTTTCACCGATTGCGCTGAAATTTTGCACCGTTCATATGGGGCCTAAATGGCATCTAAAAAGTCGACTGGAGCAAGGATTTATTTTTTCCATACAAGCGAGTACCATACTATTGTGCACATGTGTGCCGGATTGTGCCGGCATGTGTGCCGAGATGTGCCGGCATGTGTGCCGGGCACAATGTGCCGAATGACCAACCCCTTGCTGGAAAGGCTAATTTTGGCGTTATGATATTTGTGAATGAACCCTTAGCGCAAAAACATTTTAGGAAAATATTCCACTGGGCACATTCGGCACACCTCCGGCACGTTCGGCACACTTCGGCACACACTGAAAAATTACCGGCACAGTTTAGGCACATATTGGCACACGCTCAAAAATCACGGCACAAATGAAGTGTGCTGAATGACCAACCCCTTGGGTTGCGACATTGTCATTGTTGCGTGGTGATAGAAATTTGATTCAGTGCCTGAGAGGGACATTTTGCTCGCATGGGCCCACTGTGGACAGACGTCACCCGTCTGCGGTCCGTCAGTCATTCATGTCATTCATTAATTTCATTACCGTTCTCCCGATGTGTGTTTTCGAATTTCGGAGGTTTTTTTAATTTATTCGGCTCTGCCGCAAAAGATTCACCAAAGTGAAATCAAATCCAATCGTTTCCCGATAGTCTAGTGTGTGGGCACGTTCCGTGCCGAGTTTCCGCCAAGTTTAACCTGCCGTACAGAGCGCTAAGGATGTTCGAAGATGCCGATCACTTCGCCGATATCTTCCGCGGCGGACTACCCTACTATCTGCTAATCACATTACCGATTTTGATCATCTGTTCGTCCAACCCGGTCCTGGCCGCCAGCGAGTTTGGCGTTCAGCGTATGGCCCAGTTCGATGTCCACGGAACTCCCTACGGTAGGTAGCGGGGTTTTTGGGATTCGGAGTAGAAAATTTTCTGTCATGAAGGTGTCCCTGGAATCTTCATAAATAGTGTTATCGTTGAGGTTATGCCTAGTGCAGTTTTAACCAGTTTCTCCTTAGGGTGAAGTGGGGTCCGCTAATTAGATTAGGGACACTGGCCTAATTAGGGTAAATACACAGAGGACAACATAAGGGAGCATCCATAAATGACGTAGCCTTTTTGGCCGATTTATGACACCCTCTTCTATCTCGTAGTCTATTTTCCAATATCTAAAATATGATATGTAATAATATCAGAGATTTCCCATCGCCCTGAAATGCTACATCATAAATGGAAAATACTCCTATGGAAGGAATCATCTGCAAAAAGTTAACTTCACTTGCTGTTAACTATCTCCTGAATCATGGAGATCATATTACCAAAATATAATGTAATAAAGATTGCTTCATATATCTTTCATCTTAAATTTTGCTAAGTAATGTACCTACTGGACTAACGGTAGGTCATTAAAAAACCCTTCCGAGCGTTTAGTTGAGTGCGCTGTTAAGTTGTGCAAACTTTACGTTAACTCTACAAGCTAAGTCCTTTTCTTTGTTTTATAATAGATTGCTTGCAAATGCGATAGTTACAAGCCAAATGTAACTCTTTGCAAGTAAATGGTCACATCGGTTGATTAATTCGTTTTTTTTTGTAGGTTGCCGTGCGTCGACCCTGAATCTGGAAGCAAAATCGTTGTACACCTGGCAAACTTCCCGACACTGCGTTGTCACTCGCTTCCAGGATATGACCATCGATCAGTTCCGGGAAATCCGTGCCAAAGCAGGCGGTTTGGTTATTCTGTTGCCGGAGGATTTCGCATCACTCAGTTTGGAGGAGAAACAGGTATGTAACGATTGTACAACACTGCTTTAACAGAAGAGCTAACAATAAGATGGTTGACCAATGATTTTACTAAATTGGAAAAAAAAACAAGTGCAGGAATGCAGTATTAAGGGCTGTTAGCAGATCAGAAGCAATTTCTCAGCCTATCTTGGTGCATGGGAAATTCCTGGCCTGAATTACTCAAGAAATCGGGTTTTCTTCGATTGCTGTACGCAGTTGCGAAGAAATGACAGTTACCGTATACAGTTTCTGCCAGGAATTGGTCAAGAAGTTTCTTGAGCGATTCCTGTTGAACTCGAAATTGGGCTTTACAGGAAAACTTTTTCCAAGAAACAAAATTCCTTGCACTGAAAAAAAAACAGCTCGCTTGATTGATTGCCGGTAGTTGCTAGCTACTCCAGTATCGACATATCAGCTATTTTTACACAAGGAACCAATGATATGACTACTGGGACTAACAGTCATTTTTTCATCAATTTGTAAGGGTGTAAGGGATAATCACGTCAGAATCCTGTATAATGTGGGAAAGGAGGGAATTGATAATACAAACTTGCCCACAGCAGATAGCATAGAACACTTGCGTCTGAATAAGTGGCAGAGATTCACAGTGATGTGTAGATTGCAGATTGGTAGGTGTACGTTGATAAACCTTCGTATTTCATGCCGATTGGTAGGCGTACGTTGATAAACCTCAATATTTCAGAGGTCACATATAACAAGTGTATCATAAAGCAGGAAAAGTAATTTGCCTATCTTCTGAGTGACGAACTTACCTAGATTGAAAGTCCCCTCAAAAAAAAACTTTCAATTTGCTTCAATATCTATATTTGGGCATTCGTCCTAGGGGTGGGTGATAGACCCCATATCTATCGCTTTGACGTTCGTCTAAAAATATATAATCTGATTAGTTAACTATGAAAACAGACAACGACTAACAAGATATTACTCCACCCAATTTCGTTCTACTTCCAGCACATCCACATGCTTGAGCAAGCAATGATGCAGCAGGAGATCTCTATTCCGGTGTACTTCTCGCGGTACAATCCGAAAATGAACGAGATCATAAAGGACGTTACCAAAACCGCCAGTGCAAATCAGAAAAAGTCTTCCCAAGAGCGCGAATCGGCCATCAGCGAAATCCTGGGCTCGATTTCGGCCAACGGCTATCAGATTGTCGTGTCCGGCACGAGCCACGCTGCCAACAAACAGTCCAAAATTCCAATCATCCAGGGTGAACTCACTCCAACCAAGCATGCGATTAAAACCGGCGACGGCGAAAGCAAACTACCTCTGATCATCCTAACGGCCCACCTGGACTCGTTCGGTTTGATAAACGGTCCCCTGAAGAATGCTGATTTGGCTGTGTTGCTCACACTGGTCGAGTTGTTTAGCAAGCTCCACGCCAGCATTCCCAAATACCGGCTGATGTTCCTGGTGTCCGAATCCGGCAGCCTTCTGAACTTCCAGGGCATGAAGAAGTGGCTCGATTCCAATCTGGACGAGAACGTGCAAATTCAACAAGCAGAATTTGTCATCTGTTTGGATTCCATCAGCAAAACCTTGGCCAACGATAACCTATTCATGCACGTCTCGAAACCCCCGAAGGAGGGCACTCCGATGAACGGGTTCTACAAAACACTGAAGGCCGTTGCCCAGCGGTACGGTAACATCACCGTCGAAGGCGTCCACAAGAAGATCAACCTTGCGGATACGCTGCTTGCGTGGGAACATGAACGGTTCAGCATGAAGCGGATGCCGGCGTTTACGGTTTCCAATTTGAAGGTAATTGCAAGTATAGGGTTTTCTTACTCGTATGTTATTGTTTGATTTAACCCTTTATAAGGCAGTGGCAACTATATTGCCACCTTCTGTTTGTATTTTTTTCTGTTTTATAACAATTTATTTCGAACTTTTTTTTTGGTTTACGTGAAATTGGGATTAGTAACAACGCCTGGAATTTTTTTTGGTACTAAACAAAGCTTTTACAACAATTTGGGAGCCATTTGTAGTCTCAAAAATGGTCAAATTTGACCGCGTGAAGAAAATTTGCTCAAACTTATTGTAAAATTATAGATTTGGTAAATATTTTAAGAAATAGTCAAATTATGGGTTGTCATGAGCTGAACTACGCAGTTTATATTATGGGTTAAGCCTTAATCCACTCTAAAATCTCTTTCTCGACTTTTTGTCGAAGTCAAAAGAAGTAAAGTACCCTAAACGGGCAGTGGCAAGAATATTGCCACCAGCGCTGGTGGCCTAAACGGGCAGTGGCAACTATATTGCCACCTCAAAAGCTCGTTTTTGGGGTTAACGGGCAGTGGCAACTATATTGCCACCAGCGTTTTTGGGCTAAACGGGCAGTGGCAACTATATTGCCACCTAGATTTTTGAGAGTTTCTTTCAAACAAAAATTGTTTTGTACATGTAATCATGTATATAATCATTTCCATAATAGTATGCGTTGACAACTCTTCTAGTTTTCTCGGCCTTATAAAGGGTTAAGTGCTATGGGGAACTTCTTTCTGTTTATGGCTTGAAGTTTTATATAACGGTAATTGGTTTACTAATTTCAAATGGTTTGGCAATATTGTCCAAGTCAGTGCCAAAGTAGACAAATTAACCAGCAACAAGAATGCTGCCCTCGGAAGCATAAATGTCACATGTTACAATAGAAAAACACGAGAAAAACGCATTTGAAGTTTCAAAATAAACTTTGGCTTTTGTCGCATTTGATTGACACCCGCGCAATTCAACAATAGAAATATATATAAGTTCATATGTTGACAAAATATTTTAAAAAATACGTCTCAAAATATGACGTTTGATATAAAAACCTCAAAAATGTCGAAATGTAACATGTGACATTTATGCGTCCGACGGCAGAATGGGAGTCCATCAACTTGTCGTAGTTCCCGAGATTCCTCATTAAAAATCTACCGGAATGCCAAACAAGAGTTTTCCAGAAGTTGCTCCAAGAATCTCTACCAAATGTTCTTCCGAGATAAGCAATAGCGCTCTATTCTGAAATTTCTTACACAGGTTTTCCCGGAGCGGCGGGATTTGCCGTTTGATTGCAGCGTCAGATGCTTAGGGTGGGATAAGGATGGATCACCGTAACTTTGTAAAAACAAATCGTATTGCTTTGTATTCGTCCGCTACTCTTTAATACACTAGTTAGCTATGCTAAAAGTCGATAAAAAGTTCATTAAAACAAAATATGATGTTAAACAAGCAGTTTTAAAAAGTGATCGATTTTGCGCCGTGAAAAAAGTGCGGGGCAAGATGGGTCACCTTTTAAGTAATTCACATTTCAACGTAAAACGTCTTTCTTTTTCTTCTTACTTCTGATTGCTCTTGGATTACCAAAGAGCGAAAAATGGCGCAGCGAACTAGCGCTATATTGCCAACGAGTTTTCGTTTATACTCCAATTGGGTTTTTAAATTTTGAAAAAAGTATCCATTTTTTGATTTCATACGAAAGAGCACCTTTTTCTGAGCCACTATGTTTTTTTTTCAGATTTTTAGAACTTTATTTTGGTACCTAAAATCAATTGCAAAGAGATTTTTTGAAATCACCTTTTGACACCTGGGCAACTGTTTGACAGCTGCGCCCAGTACAAAATGCGACGAGGGGTGATTTGACAAATCGCTCCCATACAAACTTCAAATTGATTTTTGAATAGGTTCCCGGGCACCAACATCCATGAAAATTTGGATTTCGGCTCAGTTTGGCATGCAGATTCAGAATATGGGACTATCTCAAAACCGCTTAACCCTTATGTGGCCGACAGGGTACCCGGGTACTCAGCGCCCATTTAAAAAGCACGGTGAAGAAAAAAGCAAAAAGTTTGTCGGACACATAACGGTTAAGAAGCCAATTGAGTTTACTTTCTGGTGAGCACGCCGCGAAACACGACCAAACGTGTTGGTCGCTGCAGTCGTACTCACGAAAAACGTCAAAATATAAGATTTGTTTCGCATTCATATATGCTCCATATCAATACTGAGTAAACAAGAGCTACTAGTAAACATTTTATAAATTTATTTGGAATAAAAAAAACTTTACGATTTGAGAGGTCCTAAAGCGACTTGAACATCGATGTTTTCACTAAAAAAATGTCATAATTTTATATTATAATTTTGAGCGTTCATTCCGCTTGATTGAAGTCATTTATGAGATATCCCACATAAACGATAACCATAAGATTTGCTTAACCACCTATTCGGGATACAGTTCGAACAGTATGCGGTATTGTTGAACCATCTACATTACGGTCCTGGTATTGTGTTGTTTTATTAGGGAGTCTTGTAATAAAAAATAATTATCTTTCGAATGCTCCAAAAATACATTTAAAATTGAAGGTGACCCATCTTGCCCCGCGGCCGTTTATATAGAGATTATATGGAATGTATCGCATAAGAAAAATGGCTAAAAACTATTTTATTTCCAATGAGAGTGAATAATTTTTCAATCAATGCCCTAAACTTTTGTATATTCATGTTGGTCATCTAACAAAATTATTAACATAATCAAAACATGAATAATGCGCCCAAAAATGGCACTGACCCATCTTGCCCCGCCCCACCCTACATAGCTTGAGTTTGTTCTTGGATTTTCTAATCCCAAGGAGGCAACTCGATTCAGACTTCAATACACGACCACCTACATATTGATGTGCGTGTTAGGGGGCGGCTTGCTTGCATAGAAGCGGGTTAATTAGCGAACAGGAACATACAAGCGACGGTATGGTATGTGGGGGCAAGATGGGTCAGTACCGTTTTCAACCGTACTATTTATTTTTTGAATCTTTCTATAATTTTCCCAGATGAACGACGTGGAGACACAAAAAAGTGATATATTGTTTTTAGAATTCTTTACGTTCCTTACGCAGTAAAAAAAATAAAATATTTTTTCGTTATACTCCTTTATGCTATACATTCCATATAACTACGTGTAATGTGTAGACGGGGCAAGATGGGTCACCCTAATTTTTCGGTATGTTTGCATAGTTTTTAAAAATCTTTTATTTTTCATAGAAAGGCTATTATGTGACCTACATTATCGAAGCGACTAGAGCGCTGAAAATTTGTGAACATATTTTAATTATTTTTCTACAAAAAATATAAGTTTTCAAAGTTTTTTATGGCTACCTGAATAAAAATGTTCTATTTCTGAAAATAATCTACCGATATGTTTCAACACTTCTTTCATGTAATCTGTACGTATGTGAAGCTTAGATGTATAGAGAAAAATAGAAGATCTAATATTTTTTGTTGGAGAAAAATCGAATTTCTGATAGCTGACCCATCTTGCCCCCGTAGAAATGAGGTGGGGCAAGATGGGTCATGTTTTGACAATTGTTTGTCAAGAAGCAGGTTTCAAACTGTATGACCTTTATATACCCTTATATCATAGCTGACTAGTGTATCTGGAAGTCATGATAGAAAACAGAGAAATGCTATTTATATTCAGAATGTTATAGGGATCCATTTCTTAGGTGACCCATCCTGCCCCCACTTACCATATAAAACACAATACAAAATGTGTGCACAGCACGAAGATACTCAATGCCAAAAGAGCAATTCCGAGACCGACCGCTTCGGCTATTTGGGGCCTTACCCTACAATTAACCTTCAATCAAATTCAATGTCTAAACTCCATTATATAATTAAACATTGCTTAATTATTTTACCATTTCAGCCCCACAAAGATTTTTTGCGCAACACGATCTTCGAAGACGAAGACGAGGAGGAGCAGCTCTACAAGTTGGAAACCAACGTGAAAGTCCTGGCCGAAACCCTCGCCAGCTACATCTACAATTTGCCCCTGGACAACTCGGCCGGCAGCGGCGAAATCTTCACCGGTTCCATGGCCATCACCAAAGACAGCATCCGGCCGTGGTTGCAGGTGCGCTCGAGCCAGCATAACAATGATCTCAAAAATGCTTTCGAAAAGTACCTTAAGAACGTCAAGGTCAGCTACGACAAACCGGACGCCCGCGAGCCAGACTTCATGCTGTACGACGAACGGGACGGTCTGCTCAACATCTACAACGTCAAGCCGGCCGTGTTCGATCTGTTCCTGACGTTCATGATTGTGGCGTACCTGGCCGTCATCTATTTGGCCATTTTCCATTTCCCCAAGCTGTACACGTTTGTCTGTCACTTGACCGTGAACAAGGTTAAAGTGAACTAGGTAACTCTAAGAAGCATCAGCGATTCAATCAATTCTCATCTTATTTAATTCAAAAGTTGCCGATCGCAGCAGTTAAATTTGAGTTTTAAACTGAAATGACCACTAGGGTGCGACTAATTTTTAAATTTCTCCTTTACTAAAAAAAATAACCGATAAAGTGAATTTTTAGAATGAGAAATTTCAAAATATAAATCGCATTCCCAGTGACCTAGTGACTCATAAGCGTTAGCAATCACGATGTACTCTTTGACAACGACAGCTGCTATATTGTTCATCATCCTTTAAGAAAGTAAGACTATTTAGTTGTTCGCTGCGAATTTCGCAGCTCGTTATCCAACGTAATTTAAATAAAGAAAGCATCATTACTGCTAGTCTGAGCATTTCGAAGTTCATTTTTTGTTTGAGTTGAACCCAGTTCTGTTTCTGTTTTCCCGTTTTGGGCACTAGAAGGATAAGAAAAGTAACGGTTGACGGACGGACGATCAGCAAAGGGTAATGGAAATATATTGGTTTTACCACCTAGTAGGAAATTAGAGAAAGGCTTATTTGACCTCCTGTTAACTCGGTATAGAATGGAACAAACTACAAGTAGGTATCAAACAGTAAATGGTTTTGCGAGTGAAACTGAACTGAAATTGTTTTATTTTCTGGTCAACCTGACAGCCCTTTTACTTCAAACCTTTTTCCTCTCGGGGTTTCTCGTCTATGCAACTCTCCGGCGGCAGCAAGCAGGATTCCGTGCCGGACGATCCTGTGTGGACCATTTTGTCACACTCCGTATCATCTTGGAGAAAATCAATTAATTCTAAGAATCTCTACCTGATGTTCATTCAAGCTTAACTTTACCAAATACCGTATGTAACAAAATCCTCGAACGGAGAAAATCGAAGGGGACTAGGAAGGGGAAATTCGCAGTTCCCATCGCAACTCATACATTGAGCATTTCAGAAACTTGAAAACCCCGAGTATTTTTTCAAAAATTATCCCGAAAGGTGAGTGATACAAGTAGTCCTTTACAAAATTCAGCGCCTCGTTTGAAAATCTCTTTTTTGTTTACATATGTTACATACGGTGTTTGGTAAAGTTAGGCTTGCATTAATTACGAAAAAGCTTTTGGACCGTCTCAATCATGAAAACATGTGAAGAGTCCTCAAGTGCAAGGGTGTCCCTCAGAAAATCATCAGCCTCATTGAAGTACAGGGCATTTTCGTGCAGAGTACTGTTCAACAGTGTCTTGTCCGATCCCATCCGAGTCGTTGCTGGAGTGAGGCAAGGATGTACTAGGTATCACCGCTACTATTCCTCGTCATAATCGACGGGATCCTGGTAGGTGTGATTGATCGTAAACCAAATCGTGGGTTGCTGTGGCAGCCCATTACCATGGAGCACCTAAATGACTTCGAACTGGCTAATAACGTTGCTCTCTTAGCTCAACGGCGCTCCAATGTGCAGAGTAAGCTCGCTCTTCGGTAGCAGGTCGTACGATCAACGTCAACAAGACCAAATCGTTAGCCAAGGGCTGAAAGTCTCTTTAATAAAGACAAATCAATCACGGTAAAGGCTGGGTATGCTGCGCAATTCAGATCCCATTGTGATCCACTAGCCTCTGCCCAGCAACTCCTATCCCTACCTCCACGCGGTACCGGCCGGAAACTATGAGCAACCTTAGGGAAGATCGGGTAACCAACCCCGGTGGGAACTTTGGTCGTAGGCTGACAGGGAAGGGGGGGTTTGCTTCGGCAAACCTGAGCGTCTGTTCTCCAGGAGGAGCGGCTCACAACAGCGTCTGATCCCCATGTTAGGGGCGGCTGATCTACGTCCGAGTGCCAGGGAAGGACTCTAAGCTCAACTGTGCACTATGGTCCTCCGGAAAGTAGGGGGTTGGTGTCAGGCCCTACGAGCCAGCCGTAAAAAACCATTGTAACGGAAAATCAGCAACAGAATAATACGAACCGAGACCAACGGCAACGACCCCAGCGAACAAAAAGGACTTGCGATTGGAAACTCGGTACGTGGAACTGCCGATCTCTCAACTTCATTGGGAGCACCCGCATACTCGCCGATCTACTGAAGGACCGCGGGTTCGGCATCGTAGCGCTGCAGGAGGTGTGTTGGACAGGATCCATGGTGCGAACGTTTAGAGGTAATCATACCATCTACCAGAGCTGCGGCAACACACGCGAGCTGGGAACAGCTTTCATCGTGATGGGTGATATGCAGAGGCGCGTGATCGGTTGGTGGCCGATCGACGAAAGAATGTGCAGGTTGAGGATCAAGGGCCGATTCTTCAACTTCAGCATAATAAACGTGCACAGCCCACACTCCGGAAGTACTGATGATGACAAGGACGCATTTTACGCGCAGCTCGAACGCGAGTACGATCGCTGCCCAAGCCACGACGTCAAGATCATCATAGGAGATTTGAACGCTCAGGTAGGCCAGGAGGAGGAATTCAGACCGACGATTGGTAAGTTTAGCGCCCACCAGCAAACGAACGAAAACGGCCTACGACTCATTGATTTCGCCGCCTCCAAAAATATGGCCATACGTAGCACCTTTTTCCAACACAGCCTCCCTTATCGTTACACCTGGAGATCACCACAGCAGACGGAATCTCAAATCGACCACGTTCTGATTGACGGACGGCACTTCTCCGACATTATCGACGTCAGGACCTATCGTGGCGCCAACATCGACTCCGACCACTATCTGGTGATGGTCAAACTGCGCCCAAAACTCTCCGTCATCAACAATGTACGGTACCGGCGACCGCCACGGTACAACCTAGAGCGACTGAAGCAACCGGATGTCGCCTCAGCATACGCGCAGAATCTCGAAGCCGCGTTGCCAGACGAGGGCGAGCTCGATGAGGCCCCTCTAGAGGACTGCTGGAGTACAGTGAAAGCAGCCATCAACGACGCAGCCGAGAGCACCATCGGGTACGTGGAACGGAATCGACGGAACGAATGGTTCGACGAAGAGTGCAGAACGGTTTTGGAGGAGAAGAACGCAGCGAGGGCGGTAATGCTGCAGCAAGGGACTCGACAGAACGTGGAACGTTACAAACAGAAGCGGAAACAGCAGACCCGCCTCTTTCGGCAGAAAAAGCGCCGCCTGGAAGAAGCGGAGTGTGAAGAAATGGAACTGCTGTGCCGTTCCCAAGAAACACGGAAGTTCTATCAGAAGCTCAACGCATCCCGCAACGGCTTCGTGCCGCGAGCCGAAATATGCAGGGATAAAGACGGAGGCCTCTTGACGGACGGACGTGAGGTGATCGAAAGGTGGAAGCAGCACTTCGATCAGCACCTGAACGGCGTGGAGAACGTAGGCACGGGAGCCCACGGCAACGGAAGGAACGACGACGCCAGTGCAGCGGAGGACGGAAATGAACCAACTCCCACGCTGAGGGAAGTTAAGGATGCCATTCACCAGCTCAAAACCAACAAAGCAGCTGGTAAGGATGGTATCGCAGCTGAACTCATCAAGATGGGCCCAGAAAAGTTGGCCACCTGTCTGCATCGGCTGATAGTCAGGATCTGGGAAACCGAACAGCTACCGGAGGAGTGGAAGGAAGGGGTAATCTGCCCCATTCACAAGAAAGGCGACCATTTGGAATGTGAGAACTTCAGGGCGATCACTATTTTGAATGCTGCCTACAAAGTGCTATCCCAGATCATCTTCCGTCGTCTGTCACCTAAAACAAATGAGTTCGTGGGAAGTTATCAAGCCGGCTTCATCGACGGCCGGTCGACAACGGACCAGATCTTTACCGTACGGCAAATCCTCCAGAAATGCCGTGAATACCAGGTCCCAACGCACCACCTGTTCATCGACTTCAAAGCGGCATACGATAGTATCGACCGCGCAGAGCTATGGAGAATCATGGACGAAAACGGCTTTCCTGGGAAGCTGACTAGACTGATTAAAGCAACGATGGACGGTGTGCAAAACTGTGTAAAGGTTTCGGGTGAACTATCCAGTTCATTCGTATCTCGCCGGGGACTGCGACAAGGTGACGGACTCTCATGTCTACTCTTCAACATCGCGCTGGAAGGTGTGATGCGACGAGCCGGGCTCAACAGCCGGGGAACGATTTTCACAAAATCCGGTCAATTTGTGTGCTTTGCGGACGACATGGACATTATCGCTAGAACATTTGGAACGGTGGCAGAACTGTACACTCGCCTGAAACGCGAAGCAGCAAAGGTCGGACTGGTGGTGAATGCCTCAAAAACAAAGTACATGCTGGTAGGCGGAACCGAAAACGACCGGATCCGTCTGGGTAGTAATGTTACGATAGACGGGGATACTTTCGAGGTGGTGGAGGAATTCGTCTACCTCGGATCCTTACTGACGGCTGACAATAACGTGAGCCGAGAAATTCGGAGGCGCATCATCAGCGGAAGTCGGGCCTACTACGGCCTCCAGAAGAAACTGCGGTCGAAAAAGATTCACCCACGCACCAAATGCACCATGTACAAAACGCTAATAAGACCGGTGATCCTCTACGGGCACGAGACATGGACCATGCTCGAGGAGGACCTACAAGCACTCGGAGTTTTCGAGCGACGCGTGCTAAGAACGATCTTCGGCGGTGTGCAGGAGAACGGTGTGTGGCGGAGAAGGATGAACCACGAGCTCGCTGCACTTTACGGCGAACCCAGCATCCAGAAGGTGGCCAAAGCCGGAAGGATACGTTGGGCAGGGCATGTTGCAAGAATGCCGGACAACAACCCTGCAAAGCTGGTGTTTGCAACGGATCCGGTTGGCACAAGAAGGCGTGGAGCGCTGAGAGCACGATGGGCGGACCAGGTGGAGCGTGACTTGGCGAGCATTGGGCGCGACCGAGGATGGAGAGCGGCAGCCACAAACCGAGTATTGTGGCGTACTATTGTTGATTATGTATTGTCTTAATGATGTTGAACAAATAAATGTAAATCAATCAATCAACCAAATCGTTGGAAGTAAACATGGTCAACCGTTCCAGCTTTACGGTAGCTGGGCAATCAGTGGAGAATGTTGAAAGCTTCCAACATCTTGACAGCCAAATGGCGGCACCAAGATCGACGTAGCTGCACGGATAAAGCAGGTGCGAGGGCTGCCTTTGCGAGTTTAAGTAATGTATGGAAAAACAATCAGATTAGTCGACGCACCAAAATCCGAATTTTCAATTCGAACCTGAATTCTGTGCTGCAGTATGCTAGTGAAACTTGGTATATAATAGCGGAGAATACTCAACAGCTACAGGTCTTCATCAATAGATGCCTGCGGTATATAATTCATGCACGGTAGTTTAGATTCCCGTTCCGGTCGGGAAAGTTTTCTCGATTCCCTGGGCATAGTTTATCATTGTACTTGCCTCACAATATACAAATTCATGCAATGGCAAACAAAGAAAGCCCTTCAATCAATAACTGCGGAAATGCTCAAAGAACACTAAGTTGAAGAGAAGCTGGCCAAGTTCCAGTAGGAACGAGAAGAAGAGACAGAACAAGGCGATGGATGGCAATGGCCTAGGATGGAGATCTTTCAATTCGGCCCTCTGCACCACCATGGGTACTCAGGACTGAAAGTAAATAAATAAACACAAACGACTGTTCTTTAGGAAGAGCGGCTCACAACAACAGCTGTGTAAAAAAGAATTGCAACGGAAAATCAACAGAATAATAAGATTGAGGTTGAGGATCAAGGGTCGATTAATCAACTTCAGCGTGTACAGCCCTCACTCCAGAAGCACTGAGGGGCCGTTCATAAACCACGTAGACTTTTTGGGGGGAGGGGGGCGGATTGGTCTGACTAAAGTCTACGCTCCATACAAATTTCAAAATTTTTGTATGGACAAAAGTCTACTTTCTAAGATGGTCATATTTTAGTCAACGTGGTTTATGAACAGCCGCTGATGATGCAAGGACGTATTCTATGCGTATCTCGAACGCCAGAACGACCGTTGCGCTAGACACGACATTTGGGTCATCATAGGATACCTAAACGCACAGGTAGGCCTGGAGAAGTAATTCAGACTGACGGAAAGTTCAGCGCCCATCAGTTGACAAGCGAGAACCGCTTACGAATCATCGATTTCGCCACCTCCAACAATATGGCCGTATGTGGCACCTTTCTCAAACACAACCTTCTTTATCGTTAAGCCTGCAGATCACCACAGCAGACGGAATCGCAAATTGATCACGAGACATCAGGACCTAACATAGCGCTAACATCGGCCCTGACCACAACCTGGTGATGGCCAATTGTGCTTCAAATTGTCCGTCATCAACCACCCGGTACGATCTAGAGCGATTGTAACCGAATGTCGCCTCAGCATACGCGCAGTATCTCGTCTCGAGGCAGCAATTTCCAGACAAGAGCGAGGTCAATGTGGCCCCTCTGGAGGACTCCTGGAAAACAGTTGAAACAGGTATCAACGAATCAGCAAACAACATCACAAACGGAACGAATGGAGAAGAACGCATTGCAGACGATAATGCTACAGCAATGAACCCGGCAGAACGTGGAACGTAACAAACACAAGCGGAAACTGCAGACCCGCATATTTCGGAAGAAAAGGCGCCTCATAGACAGTGTTTGGAATTTTATTGCGGATTACTGAGTGGTCTCTACTCAGCTTGTGTTAGACAAGGCGAATGCAACACACGGAACACTTGTACGGATCACAGAGCATTTATTCGGTGTTTCTACAGAAACAGTTGGCTTATAAAATAAAAGAAATTGAATTAAAAACAATAACGCAAGCCTCGAACACGTAAGTTCTACCGGAAGCTCAATGCGTTCCTCCCTTATTTGCAGGAATGAAGATAGCAGCTTCCTGACGGACGAACGTGAAGTGATTGAAAGGTAGAAAATGCACATTGATAAGCACCTGAATGGCGAAGAGAATGTAGACATGGAGTAACATGGCAACGGACGAAAGCCGTTTACTATTTAAGGCAATTTGAACGAATGAGTTAGTGGAAAGTTCTCAGGCCGGCTTCATCGACGGCCGGAGGACAACGGACCAGATCTTCACCACACGGCAAATCCTCCAAATCGTACTTGAACTACAGAGAAAATGGCGACCCGAACAACAGCTAGTTGAGTTGGTCCCCCTTCCTCATCCAAGAGCTTGAGTTCAACGGGTAGTCTAAGTACTAACCAGGACTCGAGCCTCCAGGGGAGAGTGAACAACTTAAGGCGGTAGCTGGTGGAACGCTCGAAGTCATCCCCTAACGAGCGTACCGCGAAGGTAAGGAAGAGAGAGAATGAGTTTTTAGTGGGTCGATCCCCACATCACCCGAGGAACCACCTCTTGGGTATCTGATCAGCAGATTTTCTCATTTTGAGAAAAAAGGGCTATGGAAAATCATGGACGAAAACTGCTTTCTTGGGAAGCTGATCAAACTGCTCAAGGCCGATGGACGGTGTGCAAAACTGCGCGAGGGTTTCGGGTGAACACCTGCCTAAACGCGAAGCAGCAAAGGTTGGAATGGTGGTGAATGCGACAAAAACAGGTAGGCAGAACCTAGAGTGACTGAAAGGGAAAGTGACGTCATGTTCCAATTTTTGACAGGTCTCCTGCTCGTTTGGAACAGGAATTTGTATGGATTTGACATCTGATCGCTGTTCCAATTTTGACATTGACGCCACTCCTTGGTCGACCCACATAGCATTGACGATCTAACGCAAAGCTAATAAAGGCAAGTGGCGTTTTTCTATAACAGTAATATACGCACCCTACAATAAATTACTAATGATACAAATGGAAGACTGTTAGGTACCTTTCATATAATGCATTACCCAGAAATACGTTATGTTTGCTTCCATAGTTTAAAATTCCGGTATGTACCTAACGTTTGATCGCCAATCAGCCCACACAGTACATACACTCGAACAAGAAGAAGAACACTACAAATTAATTGCATGTATCAGGCGACGCTCGTTAATTTCACTGTCGAGATTGTCCAGTTATCGATCGGAAGCTGTGTTTCTAAAGTATGATAATCACAAAAGATGGAATGTTCTTTTTGCTCTACCTTCAGTAATCAGTGGCAGGATAATTATTCACTGGAATGAAAAAAAAGTTATATTTCAAAAACTCTCCATTTTAGCTCGATCTGTCCGGACCCAACGTAGCACACAGTGCAATGGTTGCATACACCCTGCAGCAGTATAGGCTATCTTTCAAAACCAAAAAAAAAAAAAATCTTCCGTATCCTATGCCTTTATACAATGGATCTAAAAGTTACTAATAAAATAGACGTAATGCTAGAAAATAACTTACAAAAAAGGTACGACAACTTGGTTCGCCTTCTCCTGAACTAGTACTACGACGACGACGACGGCGACGGCTGCGAAAGCATCTTGACCATGAAGAGAAGTGACACTTCTGCGCCGTTTTCAATACCGTACTTGGAGTCTGCAAGAGGAAAAAGTGTATCAGAGTTATTCATTTGAATTGATAGAAGATTTTTCTGTGCTTGATTGGGTCTATTGTTATTCTCCCAAATTTTTCGTTACATCAAAATGTTACATTATCGAAAAGTTAGTCGAATTGAATGAAGACAAGTAGAACATCGATTTATCTTGAACAATGCAACGAATCGATGAAGAGAAACCGATAATTGCAGATATGCCTGTATGATACTAAGCACGAGTTGCATAATGTGCATTATGCAGCTGAAATGAGTTGTATTAGGAATCAGTGGGTAAAAATAGACAACTGAGATCTATAAGACGTGATTACTTACTTTCTGGCAGCATCAAAAAGTCACCACTTGCTATTGAAATCTTATTACCATTTAGATAAAACGAAAGATTGCCCGCAATAACGAGAAATTTCTGTAAAATAATAAACAAAAATTATAGTATGATGCGTTCGACATATTTCAGGCAAACTACTCACAAGTAGGAAATTCGAAGTCTTGGTCAGCTTTTTGACCGCCGAAGGTGCGAACCTCAGGAAGCCAAAATTTTCGCTTTCGGAGCGAAGGTAGAACGAATACTGTATTCCATTGTGCTCCTTGAAGCTCAGATGCTGCAACGAGTATTGCACGAGATCGCCCACGACGGGTAAACGCGGATCCTCGTCCAGGTTTCCGTGCATCAGCTTGTGGATCCACCCATAGGTATCTAGCTTCTCCTGCATCAGGCGGTCAGTGGATGCCACGGGTTCCGTGGCGGCAGGGACAACCGGGGTGTTTGGTACTTCCTGTTGCTGATTGAGAAAAAATATCATATTAAAATACTGTTCTTTATGTGTGGGTAAATGATTTTATTCTGCCCTATGAATTCATTCGGGTGGGTGGACACGAATGTCAACCCATTTGGTAAAGTGTCTGTAAAGTGTTTTCTGTTATTATATTAACATTGTACAGTCAACTTTCGTTCGTTGCACTACTAAGCTCTTAGTCCAGTTAGTGAAAGACTTTCACTAACTGGGCTGAGTTTTCAGCTGTCAAATAATATCTAACAATAAAAATTCAGGGCAAATTGTGCTTCACGTCAAAAAGTGACGTTTTAATTGGGCTATAGCCCACCTAACGAGCGCCCAGTTAAAATGTAGCCCACCTAAACGTAGACCGAAAGTTGACTGTATCTGTATTTAGAACTGATATGTATTAAATTACCTGGATACTTACCGCGATTTGCTCCGCTTCATTATCGGGCCGGTTCCGCTTGGACGTTATCGGTTCTTCCGGTTCCTCCTGGGTGCGCTTCCGATTTCCAGCTTTGGGCACTGCTGTACTGCTCGCGGTTGATGACGTTGCTTTAGTTTTCTTTTTCCCGCGTTTTTCCTCCTCAAAGCGGTGCTGTGCTTGCAACAATTCTTCCGCGGTCATTTGCCGATAGACGGGTTTATCGTAAACGGAATTTACGAGGGGATTCATAACCACAGCTGCCTTTGCCAAACGACGTTGACGACTACCGCGCCGTACCGGTTGCGATTCAGATTCCACTTCTTCGCGACTCGATCCTGATCGACCGCCAACCTTTTTGTTGCGAACCCGTTGGTTGTAACGATCTTTCTGCCTCTTTCCCGGAATCCACGTTTCATCGGTTTCATCCGTCCGATCCTGATAGTATCTCCCTAACCACCAGGGTTTCTTCTCCGGCTTTTCAGTTGTATGCTTTTCAGGATGCTCTTCTGTCTTTTTCCGTTTTGATCGTTTACTAGTGCTTGGTACGGGATCATGCGGTACAAGAATCGGTGGTTCATTATCGCTAATTTCGACAGCTCCCCTCTCACCGCCAAATGGCTCTAGGGCTGGAGGTTCATCGACCGATCCATGTCTTAAACTACGCTTCTTGAACGGTAAATTTTCTGCATCTTTCCTGTTTTCGGAAGAACCAACATCGTCAGTGGATGACGAGGACACCGGCGGAACTGATTCAGTACTTTCAATCGCATCAATTTCAGGCGCATCTTGAACATTCACTGGTGCCTCGATTCCACTGGACGTTGAAGTCACCGCGGCTTCACGTGATTCGGAATCAGTACTTTCCTTAACTTGGGCCGGCTGTTTAGCCTTTGAGGGTTCCTCACTTTCGGCTGATGGCGACGTTGCCGATTCTGTTGGTTCAATGTCTGGTAACGACGACTGGGGCGGCGCAGGTTCGCCAGTGTTCGACGTCGATGATACCGATTCGAGTACATCGTGAACTGTTGATGGAGTACGGGATTCAGTTGGTTCTTTACCATTTTGCAAAACATCACATCCGTTTGCTACCGGTTCCTCAATGATCTCAGTAATTTGAGCCAATGGTTCGGTAACAATAGGGACCCTACGTGGCCTTCCTCGCTTCTTCTTATTTTCAATTCCGGTTTGAGTATTTTCGACATTATCAGTGGTAAGCTGTTTCCGAGATACAATCCGTTCCTGAAATATGAAGGGATTTTTTAAAGTGTTTATTTGTTGTTAGGTTTTAGTATCTTGTACCGACTTTTCGAACAATCTAAGCAGAATACCCTCTTCGAATAAGTGTAATCAGTTTTGTACGTTTTTATTCCGCCCTATTTTGCTTATCCTGACAGATACGCGTATTTCGACTACCACTTGTAATCTTCCTCACTGACACTGAGGAAGATTACAAGTGCTAGTCGAAATACGCGTATCTGTGAAAGGATAAGCAAAATAGGGCGAAATTAAAAGTTACAAAACTGATTACACTCATTCGAAGGTTTTAGTACTATGTTGTAATAGTTTGAAAATATTCGGTTTTGAAACAAACTCCTCTCAATAAAACACGAGGTAGACTGTTTTGCATTGATGGAACTTCCAAAACCATACAGATTGTTAAACTCTAAATCTACTTTACAATCACAAAGAGTTAAATTTCAAGTTTGGTCACCAGTGCAGAAAACGTCATTTCAACATATCTGGATTCAATCACCTAACAGCTCATTTCAGAAGCTGAACCTGAAAATATGGTAGGTATCCCGAGCAGGGAATGAGAACAAACCTATAACAAATTGATAACTCATTTTATTATTGATAGCAAAATGAAATCAAAATAAGTTTTCTTTCCGAATTGTTTTTATTTAATATCAAATTGAGATATCATTTTGTTATAATTTCAAAAACTCAATGATAACAAGATTTGATTTCAAAAATCCAAAAAAGGTTTAATATGCTTTATTAATATTAATTATATTCACAAAATATTTGTTAAACCTACCAGAGTATTTTACTTACATATTGACACAAAATTTATAGTTTGCTGATTCTGGGTAATGGTCATGCTATTGATTTAAATTGGCTTGAACTTTAGTAAGCCTTTTAGGTTGACTGGATATTATCGACAGGTTTGTTCTCTTCGTTATGAGGGGGTATTCATCGGCCAAGTTGCCTGAAACTTGGTTGTATAGCTTGGTTGGGAAAGATTTGAGGCCAACTTTGAATTCAACAGGTTTCAAAAAGCCTTCCATGACGAAGAGAACAAAACTACCCAGAATACAAAAGTTCCCAGATATCAGTTATTTCAATCTAAACATATTGTCAAATATTTTTAAATTCTATATTAAAGGCAAATGAAGTTAGATATGGCCAACCAAAGTAAATCACGGTCATTCTACTCTTGAAGGTCACATATTTTACCTTTATAAAGTATTCTCGCGCGAAAAAGGATTCATTGTAGCTCTGTACCAAAATGATGAATCTCGTGATGTTTTGAAAATAACACAGATATTTATCATACATGAAAATGATGAATGCCATTTCACTTATTGTTATGCCAAACGGCCATTTTACCAATCGACTGTTATGCCAGATTATGCCATTTGGCCATTATGCCAAAATACTATGCCAAACGACATTATGCCATACCCGATAGAATTATTGTAGTAAAATATTTTTCCTATCGGATGCCTTTTTTTTTCAATGTCATCAATTTCCCGGGTAACGAGGGAAAAAGTTGAGAAGCCGAATGCGACTCAATTCGTTGCTCGATGTCATTCAATTTGAGTCCCGATGCCTGTAGCTCTGGGATGTCGTAAACATCTCCCACATACGTTTTGCTGCAGTGCATATAATCAGAAGGAAAAGCTGAAATATAATTTCCTATACAAAAATATTGAGGGCAGTTGTCCTTTGACTCCAAATTTACTATTCTTTGTCACTTCAATGTCTATCATTGATCTTTTAGTTGAATCATGGTATAGTTATGCTGCATATCTATGAGGATATTATATCCGATTTCCATACAATTTTTCTTCGTTTAGACTCCAAATTAGAAATGACTGTTGATGAAATGTTAATGTTACAATCGATAATACTACGCCATTAATAGGTGCCATATTCTGATGATATCGTATCAAACAAAACAAGTTTTCAATCACGAGATTCTTCTAAATTTAAAATAAAATCTATATTTTTACTTATTCATGTAAATTAATGCCTAATAAAATATCAAAATGAATACTAAATTTGTTATTAATTTTTAGTTATTACCCTTTAGATTTGATAACTCCCTAAGAACTGTGTATGATATCAAGTCGTAAAATGTAGATAACAAAATGAGATATTAATTTGTTATCAATTCTGATTTCAATTAGATATTCCAGTACATTATTTAGTTATCATTTTTGTTATGTTAACACTTAAGTCATACAAAATGAAAACTCACTTTGTTATCAAAATTCGTGATATCTAAATAACTCAATTTGTTTTCAATTAGTTCTCATTCCCTGCTCGGGATTGGTTCCCTTCTTAAGCATGTGGCTCCCATTTTCATCCTACGAAAAACAAAGGATTAAAGCGCTGTTTATTTTGTTTCTTATTTTTGTATTTTTTGTTAGAAGTGAGCACCCATGAAAACAAAAAGAACGGAATCAATCGGTGCCGTAATCGCTTGTTTTCGAATAGGATGAATATGGGACCGTGAGATTAATGATGGCACACATACCCTATATGAAAAAAACATCAATTTTACTAGACAGTCGCGAAAAAACCGCTCTCACTTTAATATTCAAAGTCAATGTCATCGACTATCTTCGAAAATCATCATCAAGATGAATAGCAATTGGCATTTTCGAAAGTAGTCGATGACATTTACGTTAAATATTGGTGATAGAGCGGGTTTTCTGTGGCTTTCTTGTAGAACTGATCTAGTCGCTCAAGTTTTTTATATACTATTGTTTTAGGTTCAGCTTCTGAAATGAGCTGTAGGTGATTGAATCTACAGTGTATCAAACAATTGTCCGTACAGCAATGTTTTGGTCAAAAAAAAAATCATTTAGATGATTATAACTTTTTTATAAGTCAATCAAAAACGTTGAAATTTTGACCAATTATAACCCATATATTAAAGCTCCATTGGTAGAATTATGAGCGAGATCGAATAAGTTTTCCTTAAGTTATAGAACTTTTAGTAAAACTTATAACATTTTTGAATACATTTTTAAAACATTATATCTCAATATGTAATTGATGAAACTTTTTCAATATTTTTCGTATTAGGGGTAGGCGGGGCATAATGAGCAGGTGGGGCATAATGAGTACCTTGTATTTTCACTGTAAATCTTCAAATTAACAAAACAAATTGCTTGATTGTAGCCTAATTATCTAAAATCCAATGAGTTGATGACAAAATATTAGTTGAAAAATTAATCAAAATGCGTAAAGTGGTCATGTACTGGGAAAATATTATAAGAATCAGGTGACCTAAAATAAGGTTTTGGGAATCGAAATCACAGCTTACTGGGCATCTATCGATTTTCTTGATATTCCATACGCCAATGAAATGTATTTGTAACACTTTTCAACTATTTGTATAATTATTTTGTTGAAAAAATATGCTTCAAAGAGGGTGGGGCAAAATGAGCAACTGGTGAAAAAATAATGAAAATGGTAAACATCTTCAACAAACGAATTTTAATTATGGTTTTCTCTGTTTTGATGCATATAGTAAGGTTTTGTCTGTAACTTTCAATTTATTAGCTTGGAAATTTCAGTATCTTTATATTATCACTGTTTAAAAATTCCTCAATAGAAGACTCCTTGAAACCCTACAGTTCCCTACAAATTAAACCCCGCAATCCCTTCAAATTCTCATTGATTGTTGACGGTATGCTTTAATATTAGCAAGAATAGTCAATTAGCATTTGATTGTGTACAAAACTGGTATTGATCATCCTGCCCCACCTAGGGTGCTCATTATGCCCCACATTATGCCTACAGCTTATACCTAAGGCTTTCATATGCAGCTTCGTTTAAGGTTTTATATTCACTACAAAAAATATGAAAAATCTGTACATGTTCAGAGTGGAAATTAATGACACATTCCAGCGTAACGGGACACCGCGAGGAACTAACTTTCGTGAACAAATGACGTCTGCAATCAATTATAATGTTCATGATCATATGGTTTAACAGGTTTTATAACAAGCTTATTAGATGTACTTGCTGATGCAATACTTGTTCTATGGGGTTTTGGTTCCAATTTACTTTATATAACATGTTACATTTCGTAACGGGACACCATCGCAGAAATCTTCTTTTTAAAATTTCCTATCTGATATGCGTATATTAGCTCTGTTATGAAGTTTTGAATAATAGAGTCTTCTAGACATTTCTTCTTTGGATTGATGTGAACAAGATTGCCGAAGTGAGTTTTACTGAGAAATGTATAGTTTTGGAAATATTCTTGATTTAGTTTTGGGAGCGCAGCGTTACGCTCGCGTGAAAACAGTGTTTTGCAAATGGTGTCCCGTTACGGCTAAAGACATCTAGTTGTAGATTGAGTGCTTTGCTAGATATAATGTTGGTGTCTTCGGCAATATTTTTCAGATAGATAGTAGCTGTCCGGCGGGACACCAATAGTCCTTCAAACCCACTCGGCCCTATGGTGGCCATCGGAATGGGCCCTGGGGAACCTGTTTCGAGTTTTATTTAACCTTCACGTATCCGACCCTCTACAACTCATTTTCAAAATGCTGGCATTGCGCCAATTTTCATCCGATTTTTTTGAAGTCGCCCTATATTGATCATAAATTGGAGCTAGTTTATTATACTCAAGTGGCCATGCAATATCCGGAACCATTCCGGAGATATTCCAGATTGTGCTGAGGTCAGGGGGTTGTCAAAATGGCTGAAAGTGATTATTTCGTATGTTGTTGTGTTTGAACCATCGATTTTCAGCGAAATTTTTGTTGCGAATAGTGAAACACAACTGCTATAACCAGATTTGAATCAGTTGGCCCATCCGGATTCCCGTGACAGGTTCCGCGGGGCCTCATTGGGGACACTTCTGGCTTTCAACCTAAACATGCCGTGCGACATATCAATCTTCATGATTTCGAATGACTGAGTCAGAAACGATAGACCACAGACAAACAGACGTAACACTGGCGAAATTTCTATCGACCATGCTTTTAACGATCATTTTATATCTTCATAGTTGTCGCTTTCACAACCAAAGGCGGGCACATCGTTTTTATTTGCGTTTGACGTTTAACACTAGCGCTTTCTGTTGACGATATTGCACAACGCAGTGCTCCGTGAAACATTTCCACCAGGTGATGGTAGGGTGAACTGGGCGATGATTTTCACGAAAATTGTTCTAGGTGTTACGTCTGTTTGTCTGTGGATAGACTGAAGTATGTATCAACTAAATGGCCACCTCGGAACATTTAGCACAGGCTCCACAGGGGTGTCATCGGGAACATTTCTGGTTTGTAACCAACACATGCCGAGCGACGTATTAATCTTTATTTCGAAAGAATGGGATAGAAAAAATTGACTTGATTATATATCAACTGATATGGCCGCTTCGTAACATCTGGAGCAGGTTCCGCGGGGGCCTCTCAAACACACCACACACGAAATAATCACTTTTAGCCATTTGGCAAAACAGATCCCTTTCCCACCCCCTGACCTCAGTACAATCCGGAAATCTCTGGAATGGTTTCGGATACTACATGGCCATTTGAGTGTAATAAATAAGCACCAATTTATGATCGATCGAAGGCGACATCAAAAAAAAAAAATCGAATGAAAATTGACAAAATGCCAGCATTATGACAATGAGTTATCGGGGATCGGGTACGTGAAGTTTAATTGTACAGGGTGCGGCAGGAAAAAATGCGAAAAGTTCAAGGCACTATTACACACTAAATTTTGGATATATTTGTATATTTTTTCATGACAGTGTCTCAGTCAATGTCTATATTCCAGCACTGAAAAATAAAAATAAACATATTTGATATTTAACATGTGATAATGTAGGCCTAATAAGCGGATATCAATAAACTGCGCGCCCAATGGTCATTAAACAAAATGACTATAACAGTAACAAAATTAGCTCAAATTCGATGAACAACCAGACCACACTGATCCAGATCCATGTAGTTTCACATACCAGATGAAATAAGTACATATATTTGATGATATCGTAGAGAAAATCAAAAAATTTGTTTTATCAGATGCGAAATTTAGCGACCTGTGCGATTTTTTGCGGTTTGAAAATTCTGGTTGTCTTCATCTTCAGGCGCCGCCCTGTAAAGGTTAGTGACCAAAATGGGATTTTTTTTAATTAACTTTTCAGAAAACTAGCCTATTTTAGATCATGGAACGTTGAAACATAGATTGGTTATGGTCAAATGGACGAAAATGAGGTTTGAAGTTGGAAAACACTTTCGCATTTTTTCCTGCCGCATACTGTATCTCCAAAACTATGGTTGTGCGACGTATCTATCTTCTCGGTTTTTTTCCACATTCTACATTATAATGATCCGAAGAAGATTCAATGATATCTATAGTACATTCTTCCAACACAGTCTTTTCAAGCATATGTCGCATGTTGCTTTAATCCTTTATTGGAAGGCTCATGCGCCTTGGGAATAAAGGAGCCAATTTTCGTTGAAATAAATTTTACATTTTAAAAGGGATTTTTCTTTTATTCTATGTTAGTTTTGGGGAACCGTTGAACTTGCCGTTTGGTCGAGGTTAGAGAGAACAAAGTTTTTTTTTTTAAGGGATGGGATATTTAGCTAACGACAACCAGTAAGCTGCCGTGAATCGCAAGTCAGTCCCATCAGCATTTTGGGCAAAAATGAGTTAATGGCCGTTTTCGAGCTTTCTTCGGATGATCTTTCAGCTGCGTGCAAAAAAATATATAGTTTGTTCAGTAAAATTGAAAAACAACAGCAAGTCAGATTGTCCCATAATGAAATGTAATCGCAAGTCAGTCCCATTACGAACTCGTCCACCCTCTAGTACAAAACCTAACACTATTTTAGCCAGTTTTTTATTTTTCGCTGTTACGTTATCACGTTTGAAACAATATGTTAAAGTTTCGTGATGATCGCAGAAGTTTTCAATTCATGGCGATTTTTTCGAGTTTCACATAGAAATCGAATTTGAAAACTTCAGAGGCCATTTTCTCAATGCTTACTTTATACATATGGGACTGACTTGCGGCGAATTCACTGACTTGCGAATTCACTGACTTGCGAATTCACGGCAGTAAGGGAGTTGATATTTAGCTAACGACAACCAGTAACGATACAAACAAACGGATTTCGAGAAGAAAAAAAGTTGACAACCAAAACGACAAGAGGGAGGTCGCTAGACTTTCAATCAACGGTTACTAATTTATGTTATCACAAAAAGTAATGCTACGCCATTTTCGTGATGCATTTGACACTTTTTTTTCAATAAGAACATAAGCTTAAAAATATGTTTGTCGTCATAAAAGTAAATTATACGGTTATGAATGGGGTAAAGAAGGAACGCCAACCATCACTTCGGGATCTTCAAGTTTTGAACGCTGTGTGATTCTATAAACCTTTTTATACATCATGGTGGTAATTCATAGGACATGTTAAAAAGTTTATAGCTTTTAAAGAGTATGCTGTCATCACAAAACTTAATAAAACATCACTTTCATCACATCACATCATACTGATCCACCAGAACACCTGCCCTTTCCGTGGAGAGCTGAGGAGTGGGCTTTGTTCCAGTAGGGGCGTTACACCAAGAAGGATAATGAAAATATATACACCCTATAATATCATTTCATCATGGTTACAGATTTTTGGTTAAATATTTGATCAAACCAAACTTATTTATCCACTTATGAATGCCTTTAAAATTTTCGTAACGGGACACCATATCTACGCACCCATTGTAACGCCTAAGATAACGCGTCGATCAAGGTAACCCATATGTTGGAAGAAAGGTCTCCACGAGTACTAAGAGAATCCTGAAAATCATTTTTCAAAAGCTAGTCGTAACGGGACACCATTAAATTGCGGCTATTGCAAAAAGTGCTTAAAACATATCAAAACCCATTTTTATGAAAAGTGTCCTTTGGGTGTATAAAATACACGTTATTATACTACATTAATGAAAACTAGGTATAATGTTTTCGAACTTTACCGTGCCAGCAGGCATATTGGAAAATTATCAATGAAAAATTTCATTTTTCTTACATAAAATGCTATTATTTCACCTAGCTATTCAAATACGTAACCAGTCAAATTTTAAGTAAAACAAATGGTTTTCCTAAGATTGAATCTACCCGTTTTCATATGCTGGAAAGCTTTGGGCGAAACAATCACTTTGATATTTCACCCCCTTGGCGTAGAGGTGCGTGGAATGTGTCTAATCATATTTTGATCAATAAAAGTGCCAAGTGTTTTCAACTATTTCAAACTCTCTTAATGATATATTTTTAAACAGGACCTACTAAACTACATATGAAGAGTAGGTCCTATGAATTTTTTTGATCAGTTAATGCACTTTTATTGGTGGAAAACGTTTGGCAGATTATATATGCAAAATATGGTAAATTTTAAAACATCGTCAACTACATACGCACATTTTTTATATTTTTGTAGTGAATATAAAACCCCAAACATGGCTGCATATGAAAGCCTTAGGTATAAGATGTAACACAAAAAAAATGAAAAAAAAATCATCGAGTACATATTGAGATATAATGTTTTAAAAATGTGTTCAAAAATCTTATAAGTTTTACTAAAAGTTCTATAACTTATGGAAAACTTATTTGATCTCGCTCAAAATTTTACCAATGGAGCTTTTATATATG
Organism: Aedes albopictus; assembly: GCF_035046485.1. Lineage (NCBI taxonomy): Eukaryota > Metazoa > Arthropoda > Insecta > Diptera > Culicidae > Aedes > Aedes albopictus. The sequence continues at coordinate 64,306,978 of NC_085138.1, read as the reverse complement.
ATTCATGATTGGTCAAAATTTCAGCGTTTCTGATTGACGCATAAAAAAGTTATTAACATTTGAATGAAAAATTATTTTGACATAAAATTTGCTGTACGGACAATTGTTTGATACACTGTAGGTATATCGAAATGACATTTTCAGCATTGCTTCTAACCTTGCTTTTTTGTATGAAAATCTTAAAATTTTTGTATGGACCGTAACGCTCGGCCGTACTCCCCCTCCCCCAAAACGGAGTCTGTGTCATTTGGCATAAAATCATTTGCAGTTTACCTTCTACTTTGCTCTGCATCGGACGCAGCAGTAGCTTGCTCCCGGTCGATTGTCGTATTGTACTCAAGCTGTAGACTTTTGTTTGGATCGGCTTTGCCCGCGCGTTTTTTTTACACGCGCTTGTCGGTACTGTTTGCCATGGATTCAGTTTGCAAAACGGTGCAATTCAAGTTTCCCGTAGGAGCCGCACAACCTTCTTGGGCGGAGATTGCAGACTTCGCAAAACGATTGCATTCGGATCTAATGCAAATGGAAACTGTGTATCGACTACCAGGCAGGATACTATGCATCAAGTATAAAACCGAAGAAGCAATGGAAACTATGCTGCGGCGGCGCACGGAGGCAATTAAATTTCATTATACGGATGGAAAGATTGTGGATGTACGTTTAGCTGTAGCGGGAACAAAGAGCACCTACGTGCGTGTTTTTGACATCGCTCCGGAGGTGCCCGACAGCAGCTTAGAACTGGCGTTTTCTATGTATGGAACAGTGGAAAGTATTACTCGGGAGAAGTTTCCCCCCGGTTTAGGACTGGACCACTTACACACCGGTGTTCGGGGATTGTTCGTGGATATAGTAAACGAGATTCCTGCGTCTCTAGAAATCTGTGGCTGGAAGGTGAGGATATTCCATGAAGGGCTCAAGAATAAGTGCTTTCTGTGCGGATTGGAGGGACATTATAAAGGAGCATGTACTCAACGGAAAACCAAACAAAGGAACAAGAACGTTGGATCGGTATCATATGCAGGAGTTGTGGCATCCGGAGCGTCGGCGTCGTCCGACGATGTGCAGATAATCGAAGAAGATATCATAGTGGAAGAAGCCATTCTAGTAGATACAGAGACCGCAAAGGAAATAGAAAAAAATGAGCATCTACGGAAAGAAGAAGAAGAAGCAGAGAAAACCAGACAACAGCAGGAAAAAATTCTGACGGGTATATCTAAAATTGCCAACGCGTTTCAGACGGCAATGGACAGACAGGAGGCGAATGAACGAAGGTTTAAATTTGCCGCAACGCCATCAACATCAACGGAAATGGTGCGTCCGAAGAAGACAGCGAGAAAAAGTTAAATAGTTCTTAGCTCCTCTTATTTTGTAAATTTATAAATTTGCACAATAGCGATAATCGGCTCCGTAAAGTGCTAGGCACGTATGAGCCTGTTAAATAAATGAATTGAAAAAAAAAAATCATTTGGCATAAGGCCGTTTGGCATAAGGTCACTTGGCATAAAGACATTTGGCATAACGGTCATTTGGCATAATGGACACTTGGCATAATAAAGAAGGGTGCATTTCGATTATGCCAGATGTCCATTATGCCAAATGATCGTTATGCCAAGTGACCTTATGCCAAACGACCTTATGCCAAATGTCCCGCTCCCCCCAAAACGTTAGGTAATTTGTGAACGGCGCCTAAATTACTGTAAAACATCGCCTCGAATATGAAACTCCTTAATAATGGTAATCATGCTGTGTATGACCGAGCAACCACAAGATGTCAGTAGTGAGCAAACTTCAAACAGGAACAAACACGATGCCGTCGCGAGTGGTCAATAGTGTGGGTCATCGGAACCTTTTTCTCAGATCAAAGCGTTTTTGGTTCCGTTTCGGTTCCTGGATATTTGTGCAAAATTTGAGCACGATCGGTTGCGTCTACACTTTACGCATTGCAATTGAAATTTGTATGGGATTTTGTATGGGAAAACATACTTTTTTTGCATTTTAGCCATAAGTTGAAAAAGTTTGTCTGAAACTTTTTAACCGATACTGTAAAATGATAGCCGAAGATGCTCTGTACATCTTTGTTGAAGGCCGCAAAGCGATTCGATGCTTGTGAAAATAGTTATAACCAACGAACCGTATGCATGTGTTTATGTTTTAACATGTAAAGGAATAACAATAGCAACGTAATCATACTGATTCGCCAAGCAATGCCAACGCTATAAGGTTTTTCATAAGCATCAGATCACTTTGCGGTCTTCGACAAAGTTTTTCAGGACACCCTAGGCTATGTTTTCACTTTATCGGTTACACGATTTTAGAAAAATTCGAGCTTGTTATGAGAGAAATGCAAAAAAGTGTGTTTTCCCATGTAAAACCCCATACAAACTTCAAACGCGATGCGCAAAACGTAGACAAATTTTGCACACTTATTTGGGTCCTGAAATGGGATCAAAAAAGCTTTGATATGATGGGATACCATTAAATTTTTCATTTTTCCATATAAACGATGACCCACTCTAGTGGTCAATCGACCAGCTTCCAAATACCTACTTGAATCAATCGCTAAAAAGGTTATCGATATGAAGTGAGCAGAGCAGAATCCCAATAAACCAGAAATCGCATGAGGATACACGCAGTACTTCGTATTAAGTACTATTTTAAGTTACTATCGTATATGAATGCATATAAATTTGTTAAAGTGTGCATACAAACTCGCATAAACTATAATCGTTTGTTAATATAATGCGATTTATAATGTGATAAAAATGAAAAAGGTGCTGTTGGACTGGGGATGCATTACCAAAAAGCTATAGCCATCATTTTGGTTACAAAGTCATCGTTTTTATTTTGTGTCCCTGATAATCAACAATGTTTGTTTCTTTTTTTTATCACGGGATTTTCTGCCGTTGGCAGGAATAGAAAAAATACATTTTGCTGCAGACGCCACGCGCATGCATGCGATTCCACCGATCCCGTTATCACACGATCAGATGCGTGCGTGAGAATGTATGGGAAAATGGGAGGTCAACTAACGTTTTAATCGATATATCATTGTTGCGGTCAATGCACACCTAAATTTTTGAATGTTTTGGAAAGCTTAGACTCTCAGGTTTTTAATGATGAGTTCGGATTTGAAATCGGTAATTGCGAACACAGCGAAAATCGTAATTTAGTGATAAAATTCAAAATGGCGACCAAATCCAAAATTTTTCAACTTCAAATGAAAGGTCTATACCTTCCCTTTATAGAAAAGTGAAGTTTTGTAAACGTTACAAATTTTGAGATATTATGCGACAAATTAGGTGCAATTTGATGAAAAATCATCATTTTTGTCACCTTGTCAGCCCCTTGCCAAGCGAGTGGTCCATCAATTTAACCCAACCAAAGTGGTTTTCATCCTTTTTTATCATATTCTAGCGAATAAGCAAGGAAAAAAAATGAAATCCCAGACCAGTGCTTTCGTCATATCTAAATTCAATCACCTACACTGCCGTGAATCGCATATCAGTCCCATCTTTGCTGGATTTCCTATGCAAATGGGACTGATATGCGATTCAGGGCAGTACAGCTCATTTTAGCAGCTGAACCTGAGAATATGGTATATGAAAAACTTATGCGGCTAGACCAGTTCTGCAAGAAAGTCACGGAAAACCCGCTATTTTTCGAATGTTTAAGGTAAATGTCACGGACTACCTTTGCAAAATTCCAAATGATATTCACCGTGAATATCATTGGCATTTTTCGAAGGCAGTCCGTGACATTTACCTTAAATATTCGAAAAATAGCGGTTTTTCCGTGACTTTCTTGCAGAACTGGTCTAGTCGCACAAGTTTTTCATATACCATATTCTCAGGTTCAGCTACTAAAATGAGCTGTAGGTGATTGAATTTAGATATGACGAAATGAATTTTTCAGCACTGTCCCAGACTTTATGTGAATGGCAGCCTGGTTTCAGCGAGAATTACTCAGAGGGAGCTCAATAGGAATACAGTTAGGTACTGATGCAATATTAAAACTTACCTCTTTTTCGCGTTCGATTTCCGCTGGCTGATTCATCACTTCCGATGTAATTTGCTGTGTATGTTCTCCATTGCTGGATGTCAGTCTTATCTCCGCATCCACTTCGACCCCCACTTCTGCAGGCTTCTCTTCGGCAGCCTTTTTCGCTTTCAGCCGGAGGCTTCTTGCGCCCTGAACACCCGTATTGGACGACTCTTCTCCTTTGGAACCGTTACGCTTGCGAAGGGGTCTACCAGGCTTAGACTGAACTTTTTCCACATTCGGTACATTTTGAGGATTTGATTCCTTCTCTGGTTCAACGTTTTTGGCAGCATCGTTGGTTTCGACTGGATCGTTGGGACCGTTCAATAGCTTCTCCAGTTCTTCGGGTGCCGATTGAATTTTTTCGTTCTCGGCGAAACCGGTAAAAATGGGTTCGTTGCTATCTGAA
>NC_085138.1:64277031-64302031 GCF_035046485.1 Aedes albopictus | reverse complement strand
TTCAATCTTTTCAAATAACTGCCAAATATCACAAGTCAGACCTCAGATCGTATGATCCATACCATAAATCGTTCACAATTCATGTGGCCATTAGTATCTGTAAATGCTGGAGAAAAATGTTACCGAGAAATATGAATTCTTTGGTTTTTCAAAGGCGAAATCTGTTTACATAACAACAAATATTATTGCATGTTTATTTTAACATCGGTTCAATTGACCCCATTAAACTAATTGTATTTGTATTGTTATCAATGGTAGTTTACTATTTACTAGATTCCTTTAATTTATTGGAAAACATCAGAAAAATCATTGTTCATCTTTTTCTTGTCGTAACATCCTCACTTGGCTAAAACCTGCTTTTCAGCTACTTTTCTATAAGTACTTCCTCAGTTATTCAGTGAGAGTTTCCTCTGCCAACACGGCTTGACGTCTGTCAGTCGCTGAAGTTTTAGCGAATAACATTAAATAACCGAAACATCTACTGTACTCAAATTTAAAACGAAAACTATAAAAAAATATGTGAGGTGATTTTGTGTTTGATTATACAAACATGATCCAAGCAACAATAATATTTGTTGTTATTTATTTGTTACGAATTGTTTTTAAGTGTAATTGAGAAATAAACTCTTTTTTTAATAAAAAGTCCATGAGAACTTTGCAGGCACTTTTGCAACTACAGTAGACGTTCGATAACTGCAACATGTTTACGTTTCACTTAGCGAACGAAAATCCGATAACTGCAACGCCTGACAGTGTCAACAAGCCATCAATTGACGTAAAATGAACCAAAAATTCATTCGACTGTTCATTAGGGCTAACATGGCGCACGATTTTGACGTTTGGCGGTGCGATAACTGCAAATTTGTTGCACTTACCGGACTTGCAGTTAAAAAGCATTGCAGTTAAACCGTTTGCACCGACCGAACGTCTACTGTATATAAAAACAACTTAAATTAATTTTTACTGATAGTAACTTTGAATTATTATATAACTATTGAAAAACAATCGAATCAATTAGTCACTAATAAAGCTAATGTTCACTTATTGTACGAACTATATGGGCTTGATTTCTATTGTAAAAAGTAACAATATATCTACTATGTGTTTTATTGTGAACAATAAAACCAGTCATATTTTAATAATATTTACCATGTAATGAATGGTAATTTTTTATCCGGGATGCTTCTAATAACGCCCTCTCATGCCCCCAGGGTGGCTTCAGTTTGACTAGTGAGAAGCACGTCAATCCGACAGCCTTAAATTCCTACTGCATAAGATCGAGAACTTATGTTAGGAATTAGGATATAGGCTTGGCTATAGGTTCCGACGTATTGGAGATTGTTTGCGATATTATGCAGTAGCTTGGTTCTTGGCATCTATCATTTCCACTTCCGTTTCCTAAAATTAAAAATAAATGTGAAATTGTTGCAAGAAAATGATCGATTCATACGTTACCCACCAGAGTCTGATTTTTTTCTGTTTATATTTGTATAAACAGTACCTAGGTAGTTAGCGAGGTAGTTAGTTGCTCATAGCAACATCAGCGGAGTACTAGGTTTTCTATTTGTAGAAAAGCACAAGGTATTATTGTAAGAAGGTATTATATTTTTTTGGTCTAGTACATCATGAACCCCGAAAATTCACACCAATGTAAGGGACATGAACGACTTTATGTGGACTTTGGTCGGACGTAATGCGCTGGACAGCGGATCTGGTCCTCCATCCAGCGCACTGTGCCCGACGTACAGTTTTGTCTCGAGTATTCCAAAGTTTCGAATCCTTGTCGTTTTGACAGGTCTCCTGCTCGATTGGAACTATGGAGATGACAGCAAATCGACGTACAGTCATCGATTTTCGCGTGCCAAAAATTCCGATCTTCAACACGAACAATACCGATTAGACCGATTAGGAAGTCGAGTCGAACATTGACTACTTTTTTTAATGAAAAATCTTGAGTTTAAATAAGGGCGAAAGTAACATGAGCGAGTTCTCTTCATCGACTCTCTCTTCTTCAAATTAAAGTGACAAGATGCAAGTATGGTTGCACTATAGATAGTAGAGTAAACATAGATCCGCGGACACCGCTGACTAAAATGTTTCAAGCGTGTAAGTAGTAATTTTCAAGAGTGCGACGGTTGAATATGACGTCATGCGCTCCTTTGATGCTGTCCAAATCGTGACGTCATGCTCGTTTGGATACAGATTTTGACAGTTCGTTTGGATACAACGGATTCATCAACACGGATCTATGTATACTCTACTATCTATAGTTGCACTGGTGAATTCACGCAGATGTAAATATTATCGTCGCACCACCAAATCGAAGTCGTCGCTAGAAGCACATGCGAAGTTGCAGCTGCGAAGTAAATTTGAATCTATTTTTTCTGTTGCGCATCATTAAGCAAATTAAGAGCAACAATATGCACTAATCCAAATTGAGTTGCGACATTTCTAAGTAGGTTAAAAATCAATTTTCGCACGTTCGGTCACTTTGTATTTCGACCAAAAGCATAATAAATAATTTAAATGAACACTCGTGTGCATCGGCTCTAAATTCGCTTTAAAAGCGAAATTACACAGCACCCGCGATAGGCATGCTCTAATATTCGCCAGCCATCTGTCAGCTGTGGTTCGTTTTCCCACCGTTCCTTGCTGTTCTTTTTTGACGGAACGGGGTGGATGATGCGCTAACGGAAAACTTCCATCAGTAGTGAAGGGAAGAAAAAGCCGAAAAAAAATAGGATACTGCAAGATGACGTCACGAAGCTATGCACTGACAGTTCACAGAGCTTGTTTACATGGACTTAGTTTCTGGCCAAGATCCGGCAAAATTGCTTTTCGATAGAACTTCGGAATAATGAGAGTTGGACGATTGGTTTTGTACTAGTAGAGCTGAATGTACTCGATATTTACGTATCACAATGATATCGGAACGGAAAACGAGATTTAAATTTTTCGCCGGTCGTTCAAAATTCTAACACCTTGTAAACAAGCTCGCTGAACTGTCAAACAAAGTGAGGTTAGACCGGTGCTTGCAGTACTCTATATAGCTCGGATTGATTGCGTCGGTCGTATCGAGTGAAAAATACCGAAAAGAAAGCTAATTTCGCGTTGTGGTCCCGGAAAAAGATGATAAATCCATTGCCGAACAGTTTAGTGACGATTCTTGCCAACCGCTAGAGGCCGTGCGTCGCGAGTTTGTGGCCTCCGTGCGAAAACCATGTCCGATTTCAATCCGAGGTAAGTGTTGTTGATTGATGGCTGCTGCCTGCTGGCAATCGTGCAACACAAATTCGAGACGGCGTAGGAAATTTTGATGTCGTTGCAGCAATAATCGATTTACGTCGGCAAGAAAAGTAGAAGATAGGGGCTTTCTTTAATAAATAATACTGGGTGATAAATAGTATCGTTTGGGTCTTGTTTTGCTTTGTTTACCCACAGAATCGATATCAGTGAAGCATCCGCGGTGTTGGAATATGCTTATTCCGGACAAGGTCAAAGAGTACCAAGCTAATCCTGAGCCTGCTAGGTACATATGTGAACGAGTGTAATCTGTGGTGCGGGCTAGTGTAGCGAGAGCAGCCGAAGCGGAGAGTAATCTCCCCCAGCAGCAGCCTGGTTGGGTTTGTGAATTGCGTAGGAAAATTTCTAGTGGCAGTGGTTCGATTGATATTGAGACGTTAACAGCTAGCCAGAAGCGGGGCTATTGCTTCAATTGAATGCAGCTTCTCGGAGGAGGTCTTTCTTCAGTGTTCCAACGCTGTGCGTGAAGCTGGGCAGTGCGTGAAGATGAAAACACCACACGATTGGTTCATCGAGATCAAACAGAGTGAAAAGTACGTAGAATAGTACGTAGGAAAGTTGTGACTGGCGCAAAGGATTCCCAATTTGTAACATAGAGTGTATATGCTCGTAATGTGACACCAGATAAGAAGAAACCAAAATCTATAGTGGCAGTAGGGGAGCAATGTGAATGGGATACTTCAAAGGACAGCTATGTGTATGTGCGCGCTGGTGGTGGGTAAATGATATGAGTTTTCCGAACGTCGATAGACGAACGGACGGTGAATGTAGACTGGCTGCAGCAGTCAGCAGAGTGGATCGATCATTCGAAAGTGCGCCGCTAACCACACAGAGAAAGTTACCTATTCCTTACACCTATGGGAGAAAAAAAAATCGGAGAAGTGCCATTGAACTACATGGGATTAATTGAGGGTTTCGTGTTCCTTTATCAACCGCAGGAGAACATAAACAAAGTTTTATGTAAATATTTGAGTGCCTCTTGGTGCATTCTATGTGCATCGTAAAAGAAATATGAACACTTTGGTATGTATTTATCAATGAGCATATAGAAAGTGTTTCTAGTACTTTCCTCAGCTAGAACAGGCATAACTAACCACAGTAAAGTCAACAAAGATTATGCAATTCTCAAGTCGCTATACGACAGTATATTTTATGTATTTATTTTAAATAATTCTATTTTAGTCTGTCCAGACTAAATTACATTGTCTGCTTTTGTCACAATTTTAGTTAACTCATCAAGTGAGGAATGATGAAAAATAAACCAATTCAATGAGAAATCCGAATAATTTGGCAAAAGCATCGGATTTGTTAAGAAAGTTCATGGATGTCTCAGGTTTTACCTTAATTTAATTACTAAATTATGTGTGTCCCTTCTCAAATAACTGTAACCACACCAAAATCTTCCGAGGGCAGTGGGACATTAGGGAAATTCGAAATTATATTTGCTTTAGATTTTGTACCTACTTTCGAAACCAATTTACTGCCTATAACTGCATAGTAAAGTTGTAACATTTGCATCGGGGAGATTATCAATATCGAGGATTATCATCAAACCACAACTACTTTCACCTACGCTAATGAAATTTAAAAGTTTTTTTTTTCAGGAAATAATGACATAAATATCATGTATTTGTCTTATTGTCAAATGTTAACGCATATCAGTCACACTGGGAAAATAGGCTGGCTTCAAAGCATATCATCAATCATATTTAGGACGATTTTTTTTTCTGGCATAGGCCACAATCGGCGAAGTACTAGATGATGGTATTATGATTCGGATAACATTTTCATATGTAACATCACTTGTGTTTATCATTTCAAGTCTGAAGAACAAACCCTTCTTCAGTACAATCTGTATACGCAAATACATCAAATCAGACCGAGTGTAGAACATAGAATAAGGATATAATAGACTACTGAAGTTATCAGAATTTGGAGATGGTAGGCAATGTTTACATACGAAAGATACCTTTAGAGCTAGGCAAAGTGCTGCCTAAGAACCGAAAGACTGAACAAAGCCCAATTGAAACCCATCTACTGTCATTAGCTAGTGCTTTGGCTACAACGCTACAATCACCTCGTCGTGGGCAACTGTGATACCCAATGTGTATTAAAAATGAGGTAGTCAGCCAAACGTCAAACTTGGGTACCGGGGACCAAATGTAGTACTAGAAGTGGTACCCAGTTTGAGACCGAGTGCTACGACTTAATTTGGACTTTGATTCTATTGTCTATTGCTCACCTGTTTCGCGCCACCCAGCAGGGACTTGGTCTGGTTCCCAATTCAGTATATCCGTTCCACAAATGTACCGCACCTCTTTTGATTTGTGATATATTATGCGGAATATTACTCTCTTCATTCGGATAGCGGCTATGTAACCCATTGGTTTTAAAAGCCTTTAGCAAACATGAAGCGATTAATCGGAGACTGAAGACTCTATACCAAATTTGGCTCAGAGACAGGTAATCAGTGAGGTCAGTTTTTCTCGTTTGTCAGAGACGATTGATACGTATTAAGACGAACTTTCCACTGCATCTGCCAGCAATAATCGGTGATCGATCAACATTCCGAGTACCCCAATTTACACAAGAATGCCAAGGATCACCGCTCATGCTTTACAATACAGTTGGAAAAACTAGAACAACACCTGGCCACAATGATGCATTAAGCACTAAAGCGGACCGGAAGTGTAGGTGAGCCAGCCCCACCAAAAACTTTTGGAGGAATTTCCCAAAATACCCAAAAATCCTAGATCAGTCCTACAAGAAAGAGTTCCTGAAAACATGCCGCAAGCAGTTTCTGAAAGAATACCAGAAGAACCCATATAGCCGAGGCGGTAAACGCACGGGTATTCAGCATGACCATGCTGAGGGTGACGGGTTCGATTCCCGGTCGGTCCAGGATCTTTTCGTAAAGGAAATGTCCTTGACTTCCTTGGGCATAGAGTATCTTCGTGCCTGCCACACGATATACACATGCAAAATGGTCATTGGCAGAGGAAGCTCTCAGTTAATAACTGTGGAAGTGCTCATAGAACACTAAGCTGAGAAGCAGGCTTTGTCCCAGTGAGGACGTTACGCCAAGAAGAAGAAGATCAGAAGAACTTTTCGGAAGAATTCCGGCAAGAGTTCCCAAAGGAACCCACGAAAGAGTTCTTAAAGAAATTCCAGAAGCAATTCCTGACAGAAGCCCAGCAAAAGTTCACGGAATTCTTGAAGCAATCCCAGAACTACCCATAATCGCATAAAAGTAACATTTGACAAAAGAAGGCAGTGGAGAAAATGCTACTTTTGATAATATATTTTTTTTTTTTTTATAGACGCTTTAACCAGTTTGATCATTCGCGTCTGATTTTGATAATATGGGAATGAACCTGAATTTTACCAATTTCTCCAGAGTTCGTAATCAATCGTTTAGCAATAACATTTTCTACAGCACTTCTTATATGCTAGACGAATTTACAGAAAATAAACCAGACCTGAACTGCCTATGGTCGCATAATTGTCCTACATGCATAGGAAACCCAGCAAATATGGGACTGATATGCGATCATAGGCAGTGAATATGATTGATGAACTCTTTAAGGACAAACGTATTGAAATCCCGCTTCAACAGTGCATCAGAACTTCAGACGCACAAATCTCAAGTAGCAAGCTTCAAACAACAGTGCATTTTATTATTCTGTTCTTGCTCACTTGTAATAAGCTTCAAATAAGAGGATCAGATGCGCTGGTTTTGTTTACGAAGAGATGTGTGCGCTCGAAATCGTGAATAGGTGCCAATGTCGGCCATTGTGGTGGCCATTTTGGGATTAAATCCAGTCTATTTTCCTAGTGTGACTGTTTGGCGGCTACATTGGTCAGTGAGACAAAATGACTTGGTTCATAAATCCTAGAACAAACTTGAATTTTTTATTCAGGCAGACGAAAGTACTTGTGATTTGATGGAAGAATTCCGGAGAAGTATTTAGAGGAATAATGAAAGAAGTCCTGGTAAGATTTCTGGAACGTTCTCAGAAAAAAAATCCTGAAGAAATTCCAAAAGGAAAGTCCTGGAAGGAATAATAGCCGGAATTTTGAAAGGAGTTTCTGTAGCAAAGGTCGGACTGGTGGTGAATGCTTCAAAAACAAAGTACATGCTGGTAGGCCGAACCGAACACGACCGGATCCGTCTGGGTAGTAATGTTACGATAGACGGGGATACTTTCGAGGTGGTGGAGGAATTCGTCTACCTCGGATCCTTACTGACGGCTGACAACAACGTGAGCCGTGAAATTTGGAGGCGCATCATCAGCGGAAGTCGGGCCTACTACGGGCTCCAGAAGAAACTGCGGTCGAAAAAGATTCACCCACGCACCAAATGCACCATGTACAAAACGCTAATAAGACCGGTGATCCTCTACGGGCACGAGACATGGACCATGCTCGAGGAGGACCTACAAGCACTCGGAGTTTTCGAGCGACGCGTGCTAAGAACGATCTTCGGCGGTGTGCAGGAGAACGGTATGTGGCGGAGAAGGATGAACCACGAGCTCGCTGCACTTTACGGCGAACCCAGCATCCAGAAGGTGGCCAAAGCCGGAAGGATACGGTGGGCAGGGCATGTTGCAAGAATGCCGGACAACAACCCTGCAAAGCTGGTGTTTGCAACGGATCCGGTTGGCACAAGAAGGCGTGGAACGCAGAGAGCACGATGGGCGGACCAGGTGGAGCGTGACTTGGCGAGCATTGGGCGCGACCGAGGATGGAGAGCGGCAGCCACAAACCGAGTATTGTGGCGTACTATTGTTGATTATGTCTTGTCTTAATGATGTTGAACAAATAAATGTATGTATGTTCTGTAGGAATTCCTGAAGGAATCTCCGAGAGAATTCCTGGAGAAATCCTGGTAAATTCCCGGAACTCCTTGAGAAATCCCGGAAAAAATCACTTGAAGTATCGGAAGGAATTTCTGGAGGAATCCTGAACGAAATTCCAGAAGGAACCTTTTAGGAATCTAAAAAGGATTCCAGAGGGAAGTTCGAAAGGAATCCCAAAATCAATCTCAGATAAAGCTCCGAGAGGAATCACAGAATAAAATCCTAGGACAATTTGGAGCACCTACGAAAGAAACTTCCGGAGGAATCTCTGGAAAAATTGCTGGGGTAATCCTCCATTCCTTGTGGAATCTCGGAATTAATTTCTAGGGAAATTTTGGAAGGAATTTAGAAACTCCTAATCTCAGAAGGTAATTTCTCAAGAAATCCCTGGAAAAAACCTCTGGAAGAATCTCAAGAGTACTTCCTGGAGAAATCCGGGCAAGAACTCTTGAAGGAATCCCAGACGGATCCTCTTTAGGAATCTCAGGAGAAACTCCTGGAAGAACCCGAGAGGGAACTTCTGAAGGAATCCTTAATCAATCCCCGGAAGAATCTCATTAAAAACTCCCTGGGAAACAAGTAACTCCTGGAGGAGCACTGGAACAAATTTGTAGAAAACTGCGACGGATTTTTTGGACGAATCTCCGGATGGAGTTCCTGTGGAATCCCAGAAGGAGAAGGTCCTCCTGACGCAGGATGTCTACTACCTAGAAAAACCTGGAAAACCGGGAATCCTCAGGGCATTTTATTTAACAGGGAAAAACCTGGCATACTCAGGGAATATTGTGGACACTCAGGGAAATTTTTCACCGATAATAAAAAAAAATAAAGAAATTGGGTCGTCTGAATAAAAAGTAGGGAATTTTATTAAAAGAGTCCACAGAGTTTACTACATCGTGGGTATGAATTAAAAAGTTTTCGATTATGTAGTGTTTTCTTTCTGGAATTTCTTTACTTTTGCCTCCCAGGGTTTTAAACAAGATTCCCACCGTAGGTTTTCACGTCTTCTTCTTCTTCTTCTTCTTCTTGGCGTAACGTTCTCACTGGGACAAAGCCTGCTTCTCAGCGTTTGTTCTATGAGCACTTCCACAGTTATTAACTGAGAGCTTCCTCTGCCAATGACCATTTTGCATGTGTATATCGTGTGGCAGGCACGAAGATACTCTATGCCCAAGGAAGTCAAGGAAATTTCCTTTACGAAAAGATCCTGGACCGACCGGGAATCGAACCCGTCACCCTTTCACGTCATTTGTTTTAATTCCTTCTGGAGATCTTCCGGATTCCTTCAGCATTTTCCCAAAGCTCGAAAATTTCTTTCCGTGATTCTTCTTTGAGAATATTCCAGGTTTCCGGAATTCAAATCAATTGCCTCTGGAATTTTCACGGGGATAATTCCTCTAGAAGTTTTCCCAGTATTGTTTCCAGAGTTCCCGTAGGTTTCTACCAGGATTTATCCCGAAATCTCCACAAGAGTTTCTCACAGTATACACCGTAGATGTTGTCACGGAATCTCTGTCGGGCTCTTGGAGGAGTTTTTCCTAAGATTTCTACTAAAGCTCCTGCAAGTGATTTAAAGAGTTTTTCAATGTAGGAATTCTTTCCGAAATTTCTTCCAAAGTTTCTCCTGTGATTTTTTTTTTGTATAAATTTCCGATAGCTTTCTTCGAGAGATTCTCCTTGAATGTCTACAGAAGTTTCAGCTGGTATATTTCCCAAAGTTTCTCGCGGGATTTCTTTCAAGATTTCTCTCGGCTGTTCTCTTAGATGATTCCTTCCGGTGTTGATTTTGGTATGTCTCTCAGAGTTTGTCAGAATTCATCCTAGACTTTCTCCCTTTTGGGATTTCTACAGAAGCTTTCTAACAGTTATCTACCTGAGATTATTTTCTTACAGATTTTCTCGAGATTATTCCCAGAGATCTTCCCGGAATTTCTACTAGAAATTATCCCGAGATTCTAGATGCTCCTTTTTGGGATTTATTTAAAAATTGCTCCCGGAGAGTTTTTCTCTGTCTCTTGGAATAATTTACGTTATTTTTTGTAAGAAATTGCTGGAGAAATATCTGAAAGAATCCCGGTCAACTTTTGCAAAAATCTCCACAAAGAGTTATTGGAGAAATCTCGATAGGAAATCCAAAAGAAATCCTGAGAGAAACTGGAACATCTCGGAAAAAAATTATTAGACTAACCCCAGGAAATTAAAGGAAGAACTCTAATAACCTCTGCAAGCAAACCCACGAGAAATATCAGAAAACTGTCGTTGGAAGAAATCGCAAGAGAATAGTTTGTGGAATTTATACTGAATTTATTTATACTATACTGAATGTTTTTTTCCTGTTTGGAAATGTCAAAACAATTTCTTGAAATTAACCGAAAAGAACTTTTCTTGAAATTAACCGAAAAGAATTTTTTTTTTCAATATTCAATTTCCGATTTTACTATTATATTCGAAAGAGTTTTGTTAAACAGTTCTTGGAAGAATTCAGCGATTTGGTGGAATCTCCTAGATAATAAACCTTGTGATTTTTTTTATAAAATTTTTAACTTTTGTATTGAGCACATTTCTGTATAGTTATTGAGAAGTAATTTTATAAAATTTGGGCTAATTTTGTAATTATTGATATTTTAAATTCACCCTGAAAAACCCTGGAAAACTCAGGGAATTTTATTGTGTCATATGAGTAGACACCCTGAAGGGATGCCACTGTGCCGTCATCAAGTCGTAAATCAGCACATTTTCTCACGCACACGAAGCCCACATTAAATTAGACCTTTTATGAAAAAACTGGCGAATTTCTTCTATGCCCGAAAGCTGACGAATTTCCGAAGCGTAAAGAAGAAGGCCACGGAACGTCAAATTTCCCGGAGTGACATTTTCCGAAATACTATTTTCCGGAATAGTACGTTAGGCCCAGAAGTAAATTAGACCGGAGTACATTAGGCCGAAAGTGTGATTAGGCCTAATCGATCATTAGGTCGAACGACCTTTTCCTAGACATCCTTTTTTTAATAACAAAAAATATGAAATTTCAAAATCAATCCATGACATCGTATAGTGCAGTGGGTCAGCGTTGTATGGGAAAATTTAAATTTGATCGCATCAACCCGGAACAGATTTTTTTTCTGGACCATATTAGCGTCCAAAACAACTGTGCAAAATTTGGGAGCGATTGCTTGTGTTCTCGTATTTCGCATTGCAGTTGACATTTGTATGGGATTTAGCACGGGAAAACTCACTTTTCTGCATTATTCTCATTAGGGGCTTAAATTTTTCTTCAACTGTATAACCGATGACGTTAAAGTATTGCCGTGGTTGTACCGAAAAACTTTGGTGAAGATCGCAAAGCGTTCCGACACTTGTGAAAGCAGTTATAACGTACAGATTGTCCAATGCTGCTTAGGGGCTGTCCATTTATTACATAAGGCAATTTTTCCGATTTTTCGACACCCCCACCCCCCCTTGTAAGATTTTTTGTATGAAACTCTAAATATTTTTGTATGGCGCGTAAGATTTTCCAAACCCCCCCTCCCCCCATAAACCCTTACGTAATTAATGGACAGCCCCTTAACATTTAACACGTAAAGCAGGGGTTCTCAAACTTTTCAAGCTCGCGACCCACTTAAGATTTCAATAGAATTTGGCGACCCATCATCATACAGTTTAGGTATTTTCATAAAAGAATCATTTCAGAAAATTTTGAAAATACTTTGCAAAACCAGAACCTAAGTAACATTTTTAAGTCAAGCATAAACATCATCATAAAGCCAAAATAAATTCTAAATTGTCCCACCTTTTTATGACGGTTCTCAAACTTTGTGCAAGTAAATATGTAATTGAATTGTTGCTTAAGAAAAAATGTATGCATCTGCTAAAATATGAATAGGTTTGACACGTTACAATCATACTTTACCTTCTTCGTGCATTAGTTAAAGTTCACCCCGCTGACGCAGGGTACACTCAGCATGCCTGTCTGGGCCATAATGACCCCAATGCACACCTAGGGTTAAAAGCTTTCAATCTATCAAAATTAAATCTAGATGTTCCATAAGATAGCAGTTTTTTTGTGAGAATCAGAAAGTTAAAAAAATAAGAATTTTTAAGATACTGACATAAAATATGAGGGCAATTTTAAACTTATAAAAAGCCTTGAATTATCGGGCAGGAAACCCGTCCAGAAACCGTTTCAGAGCAAAAACAAAGGTTGACTAATAATTTTAAAGTTTCGGTTGAAGCATCAATACATATCATCCCGTATGTCTTGAATCTTTAACAAAATAAAAAATCACTTGCAGAATTCGAGAAACAAAATACTTTGAATAAGACACATCGAATCATTTGTTTCCCAATTGCTCAAACTTTCGCGACCCACCAAAAATCAGCCCGCGACCCACCTGTGGGTCGCGACCCATAGTTTGAGAAACGCGTCGTAAAGGAATAACACCAATAAAAAAATTTAAATTTTTGGCCTATAATGCCAAGCCCTGGGCTTAGGATATATTATTCTCTAAGAAGGAATGTCTTCTGAGGGGTCTCTTGTTTCAATTGTTGCTGGTGTTGATCAAACATATTTCTTTATTACTTTATCATATTTTTTCTGATCTAGCAACATTTAATGAATGGGTGAGACAGGAGTGACCATCAACGCCACTTATGTCCCGGGATAATTCGATCCAATAATCAACGGCTTCCGGCTTCCTCAATGGCGTGCTGGGTGTATGCTTTGGGTGGCGAATTTAAGTAAAGGAAGGGGAATCATACTTTGATTGACTTATTCGGATAAAGTGCCATTCGATAAGCGTTCTAGTATGGATCCATCACCTTCCATCATCTCGTAGTCAACATTAAATTCGATTAAGCGAGTAATTGTTATTTTCTATTAAATGTCACAGTGGCATAGTACAAAAAACTTGAATATTAAATCATTTGTATCACAAATTTGTCTTCATTTCAACTCTAAGCATTAAATATTCAGTCATAAAGTTTTGAAAAAAAGTATTGGCGATCAAAAGTAGAGATTATATCGTGAAAATTTGGAAGTTTGAAAGGGAAATGCACGCAGAAAAAAATATAGTAAAATCAAACATATTTGAGGTAAAATCAAACAAATTGTCAATTTGTTCAGGGCACAAAAAAACTGTTTGAAACAAATCAAACGTCAGATTTGAAGCAAATGCAATCTATGTTTGAAACAAACATGCATATTTTATTCATTTCTGTCAAGGTATGTTAATGCAATTTTATTTTGTTTTGTGTGGCAGGTCGGCCTTGCAGAATTCCATCAAATTTACAAATTCTTTCCCTTCACCGGGAAAACCCACCTCCCCCGTGGCACTTTCAATGCCAACATTATGTAGGCGATATTCTGAAAACAACAGAATCCGTGAAAACTTAGCTTTGTTAGAAGGAGGAAATGATCTTCGATCTAAAAACTGGAAATTGTGAGCTTTGTTTATGTTCTCAACGGTGGAACGAGGGTCTCCTCAATGGGCAATGGCCAATATGTAATGGAGCTGGTATTAGAAATTAAAATTTTAGTGTCAAATATTTTATCAGTTTACCGAATAAACATGAATGTTTTTGTTTCAAATGAACGAAATTTGTCTCGGTGTCGGTGTACAAGTTCCCTATTAGTTAAATCATCATTTTTTTTGTAAATTAACCGATAAAACTTTTTCTTTCTACCCGGTTTGCACAAAAAGATTATATGGAGCGACTTAATCACTAAAATACGAAACGGGATTTCATAAAACATAACCTTTCTTTAGGAGGCCAATAGCTATACATAACCGCGAGACAACGTGGACCACATTGAGGAAACAATTAGTCGATATAGGGTAGTGTAGTGGAACCATTAGGGAAGGGCCTCTGTTTTGGGCATTTTTTTTTGCAGTAGCTCGGTCGGTTGGACTGGTTGACTGCATTTGTTTTGTACGGTGAGATAATTGCATTATCTACCCGAGCACAGGAATTTGGGTCAGTTGATTCGATGTTCATTGGATCGTGACAGGGGGTATGCCCGGGATGGCCACCACTGCCCAGATGATTCGGAATCCTAATCAAATGTGTTTCTTTGTCTTTATTAAAGAGATTTTCAGCCCTCGGCTGGTTCATCTTCAATCAAACGTTTTCTTGGAACTACTATTAATATTATTTATCAATTATTTATCAAATGCATTAAATTATCATTGATATTGATGACCAATTTTTGTTCCTGTTTGATCGAATACACAACATGTTTAATGTTAAAACAGTTACTGCTATTGTTCATAAACATAAACACTATACACTTAATAATTATCAATTTATGTTACTTTCTTTGTTTTTCTCTATAAAATGTTGCATGGTTCGAATCCTTGCGGAACATGAACGGTTCATGAGCACCAATAGATTAACACCTGAGCATTAACACTTACCTATAATAATTTATCATGAAACTAATTGGATGGGAAATTGCATTTCGGGTTTTCTGCTATTCTGCTATTCTGCTATTATCAACGCATCCCCTGGCTTTCGCCCATCTGCGTTGTCTTTTCACTAGGCAATACGTCTACCAATTGATGTTTATGGGCTTGCCGGACCAAGTCATGTAGCTAAGCCAAACACCCCACCTACAACTGTTGGGTAGGCACCATTGTCCCGCCCACTGGTCTTTTACAGCTAGTTGTAGGTGCATGTGTGCGTGTAAGTATTGGTGTATGTGTGTTAGTGTTGGTGTATTGTAGGCGCCAACTCGTTCTAATCCACTCTGATTGCTAACACCCTATTGAACCATTACCCTTAAATCTGGCAATCTATGAAATAGAATGAGTTAAGCGCCTGTACATAATAGTCAATCAATCAAACAAGGAATATTAGTATTAAAGCGAAGATACAATGAAGCAACGCCCCGAACCTCGAGAGCACAAATCCCAAGAACCAAATGACAGGCTGCGCGAACAGTCGATCGACTGGCCACCACCAGTGAATAACCAATCGAGTAAACCCCCCAGCACAAACTGCCACCAGCTCTCCCGACCTGCGCCCAACAAATCCGAGGCACAGCCCAGCCTTAGCTTCACCTTAAAACCAAAATCTAGATTGCAGAGCACAATACTTCCCAAGTAACCACGCAGCTCGGGCCGCCAATCACGCACAACACGTCACAAATAAGACAAACACTACCCCGCCCGTACAATCGAAACCGATCTAGGGTAGAGAAGGGTCTCTATCCACTCCAACCCGGACTCAACTGCACCCACAGGATAGCGCACCCCACACACACTGTACTCATGCATCCATCACGACCCGAGCCGCACGGTCACCTGGGTTGCTTCTATCTGCATGACCTCACCCAACCCGTAACACAGAGTTTAAATCCCTCTCTTGCATTACAAAGCAGTCCCTCTTCCCAAAGTTTGTGCGTGGTATAAATGAGATTATAAAGCTGAAGAAATCGTCACCAACACCCGCCAACAATGAGCGCTCAATGGTGCCGGCAGAATCAATGACGACCCCCTCAGTCCCAAACCCAATTATCCTACACTACCCAAGTAACCACAATGCTGAAGCCGTACGCACTGCACGTACGAAATACATACAGACCTGCCCGTACCGCCTAAACAAACCACCTAGGCCAAAGACAAGCGAAAATCGGCGCCACCACTGTTGAACCACGACTATACCAGTAGGTATAATCGCAATTAAGCAATCGTAGATCCATTCCCCGCTCCTACTCAGCCCTAACGATCTATAGCAATGCTTGTCAATATATGCACCCCACACACGCAACCCCCACAGCCCAACAGTATGGTCACTTGAGTATTCCTGGGATTTTGATTACATGATGGTCAGGGATCACAGCCATCAAAACGTTCCACACTTTACCGGGGCTTGCGACCCGTAACCATGATGATTTCCGCTATGGGAAACCATGATGGCTAGCGGTGTTGGGAAATTGCATTTCGGGTTTTCGAAATGTTAATGAAAATTTAACTATTGGAGCGTCCATAAATGACGTAGCCTATTTTGGCCGATTTTTTACTCCCCCTCCCCCTCGTAACATATTTTCCCATATCTAGTACACGGCTCGTCATACAATCGCAGACTCCCCCTCCCCCCTAAATGCTACGTCATTTATACACAGATCGAAAAAAGAGTTTAAAATTCTGTGACATATGATGCACATGTTTGGAGCGTGGGATATCACAGAAGTTTACATGACATACAGTCATAAAATATCATGTAAACTTCCATTATATGTCATGTAATTCCGCATGACTCTGAGTATTTACATGACATATAACACAAATTTACATTATATATCATGTAAACCATCATAAAACTAAGTTTACATGGCTAAAATGAAGTTCACATGACGTGTAAATCTCATTATTTTTATCTGTGTAGACGCTCCCTAACGTTACGCGTATGAATGAAAAACTAGTTTTCAAGTAATTTTCTTCTTTTCAAAAGCTCTAATTCTTTTTTGTTTAAGATGATGAGCCTCCCAACTAACATTTTCAGCGCTATAAGCTGCAGTCAATTGCTTTCTGTTGTGTAACCATCGAATAAAAGCAGCCAACGCTGAATAAAAGGGAAGCTAGTCAAATATGAATCATAAGGGGCTGTTCATGAACCACGTAGACCAAATTTTGGTCATCTCAGATCCCTCCCTCCCCCCTCGTAGACTTTTGTCCATACAAAAATTTTGAAATTTGTATGGAGCGTAGACTTTTGCCAGATCCCCCCTCCCCCCAAAAAGTACGTGGTTTATGAACGGCCCCTTAGCTAATACACGACTGCAACACAAACACCATACAGCTACTCGGTTTTCAGAAATCCATTGCTTGTCACTGGGGCTGCCTTTACTCCACTCTATTCCAACTCCAGGAGATTTCCCGCAAGATGCGAAAACTTGAAGAAATCGAATACGAGTCCCCACTAACAAAACAGCTGCTACTATACAGTACAATTCGTTATACTGACAAATCCCCAAACCAGCAGCGCTTTAAATGTCGTTATGCGGTTTTACTACAGCTAGAAGCTGTAATAAAGAAACTGTTGGTTTACCAACACGGCTTGTCGGATGTAAACATTATTGTCAAAACAAATTTTAAGCGGGATATATAGGTACTACACAAGTTCTTTACAGCTATCCATCTCCGTGCTGTGAAATTATTTGGGTTGCTTTTTTTGCACTTTAATTCAATGCCGGAAGATTTGCCGGAAGATGTGCAAATCGAGTAAGAGTTCCAGCCACTACAACAGCTGCTTTTATACAGTACGTTTTGTAATGTTGCCAAAATACAAAACACCAGCGCTTCGTAGCCGTTTAAAGAACACTCTTTCAGCTAGAAGCTGTGGAGAAGAATCTGTTGGTGCAACCACACAGCTTGTTCAATGTAAACATTATTGCGTTTGACGTTTCACAAGCTTTTGCAGCAAGATGAAGTTGGGTAAGGTTTCTTGTGGCACAATTATGAAGCCTTGTCTGGAGTAAAACAAAACGGGCTATTTTCTATGCTATTTATATATAGCAGTGTGGCAGCGAGGACATCATAGGGACCAGTGGATACGGAAATCGAGAGTTCGATTCCAAGAAGCGGCAAGTACTTTAATTATTCAATTTTAAAAGTGATAATTCCAGTTCCACATGTATTGCGTCATCCATAACCTAATTATATTTAATCGTTTAATTTGGGGATGCCGTATAACTATTATTTAACAACTACGAAAAGGCTGAAAAAGCGCCTTCTCAAGATGTTATTCAGTTAGTGGTTACATAGGAGCCGAGAAAAGAGCTATGACTTCGTGGCATAGAAGCTGCTCGCACAGCATATACATGCAGATTCATTGGTATAGGGCTTGCATAGAAGCTTCTGTCCATATGTACAATACAGTAACTCAGCATCAAGCCGTATTGAGGAGTCAACAAAGCGTTTACATTCACAATAAATGTTAGTTGGGCTGGGCGTACCTTTTTGTTTGCAAATGTTTGGAGCTTTTTTATCTCGTCGAGTTCGTCGAGGATTTTCATTAGAAGTTCTACAAAAATCCCTCTAGGAGTTTCTTCAGGGTTTTCTCCAGAGTTGTTTTCTAAGATTCTACCAGGAGTTTTTTTGAACCATTCTCCAATAATTTGAACCGGGATTTCTCAAGTATTTTTTTTCTGGGTTTTACTCAGATATTTATTCGAAGATTCCCGCAGGAATTCCTTCCGGGATCATTCCAAGAGTTCCTTCTAGGATTTCTAAAGGAATTCATTCCTAAATTCGTCGTGGAGTTCCTCCAGTGATTCCTCCAGAAATTCTTTCTAAGATAGAACTTTATGGGATTCCTCTAGGTTTTCTCTGTGCTTTTCATATGTGAACCCTCAAGGAATTCCTTTTGGGATTTCTCCAGGAATTGTTTATTGGATTTATCTGGGAAATGATCGCTAGAACCAGAAATGGATTGAAAAAAAAGCTGTGTCCCTTCCTTCCAACTTTCATCGCAGCACAGTGTCAATCCATCATATAACGCCATGCAACCAAGCAGACTGTGCCGCTTCACACCCAAGTAACAATTTCTATGCTTTCTGCGCTTAGACGTATTTTATGAAGGTTTTGTTATTGATTTGGTAAAGTCTTTTGTATTTAATGAAGCATTATAAACTGCAAAACCGTTTTAAAGACATGAACAACTTTAAAACACTTTGTAGATACCTATAAGTCCATTCCATAAAACTTATTTTCTTGTCTTTTAGCCGAGCATAAATTTCGTTCTAAGCGGACTGTTAAGTACGCAATAAAACTTTGTACTAAAACTCCTTTCAATGCCGCACGCAAGGCGAATCACATCAGTCTTAAGGATTTTATGATTGCATTAAGTTATCATAAAGCAATCATAAACTTTCTTGGAATAACAAGAAGAAGCATTAAAGCAAGCTCAGGAGTGTCAGGTACCGCAATGGGATCTTCTTCCAGGAAATATATTTGATGCGAAATGCACACGAAAACGTAACCAGTTACGCATGATTGTTTGATGCTACTGAAACTGAAGAAAACACCTGGTTCTTCATTATTGAGAATTCTTACCACTATATACATACCTAAATCTCAATCAGTTTAAACAGCAACCTCAAAATCACACGAAATACTGCCGAAAAACTGGTGAAAATATGAAAGTTTCTGTTTGTTTACATTTGTTTACGGGCATCGGCCAACCGGCAAGTTCTTAAGAGCAGTCAGTCTGAACCCGCATTTCAATAAAACCTAATAGTGTTTGAATAGCGCAAATGATATGCGTTAAGAATAAGTGGGCGTATGCTAGACTTTGCTCCGTATTCTTGGAGAACAGCAACTCTATAATATGTTGCTTCTACACCTATTGGTCCTTAACAATTACAATCAGAACCAAGAGGATTTAACTTGACGGCATCCATATTTTTTGTCACGGTTTTCTATTCCTACTTGCAAATTGTGCACGCCATGTTGATGTTTGGATTGCGATTTGAATGCACAATTTTGCAAGCGGGGTTGAAATAATTCTTTTGTAACACAACAAACCCGCAAACTGGCATGGCGCTTTACTTATTCAGCAACATTTTATTGCATTATACCGAAAAACTTTTTTGGCATGAGTTTTCTCTGTCATAGAAACAGAGTTTTCTCCGTTAATATTGGAAATTAAATATTATTACCATGGCTGACCGACATAGTTTTGTTTTTTTTTCGTCATTTATAATTTGCAATTAACTTCAATTCATTTGATGATTTTAGTTTCAGATTATTATTGGTTCTAATTCTTCATTCAAGACGTTGTTCGAACTTTGATAGGGCTTGTTGATCTTTTTAAGGCCTATACATCTGATCTTATCTAAGTTGTATAGTAGACTACAAGAATATGCCACAAAATCAAATAGCATATAAAACGTTTTAAGAACTGGTTTTAGCAACCTCCTGTAGGGTGGGTCCTTTTGGGCTTTATAGGGTTTTATCACGAGTTTATTAGAGCTGTTAGGATTACTAAGCTTTAAAATAAGTTTTATCAGTTTGATTGTAACAACAGCTTGTAGGCTATAAGAAAACTAAAAATGTTACTTGGGCAGTAATCTTCACACAATCTATCGCTTCACGCCTGGCATCCTTGCACCAATGCATGATCCATGTGCCAAAAATAAAAACATTTCCCACCAACACACCAACATCTGCATAACCTTGTGCAGGCGCAGAGGATTCAACGGCCTGATGTGGGCAAGCGATTGCAATCATCACTTCCCTCCCCTTCCCCATTGACCTGCAACCTGACGCAGCAGGCGCCATTGTCGCCTAAAAATACAAGACCACCAACGCTCACACACTGAAGATGCCTGTTAGTCCCAAGCAGCTATCTCATTGGTTCCTTGTGTGAGTGTAGCTGATCTGGCGATACTGGGAGTAGCAACTGCGGGCGGTCAATCAAGCTCAAGCTCAACTTAGTGTTCTTTGAGCATTTCCATAGTTATCAATTGAAGGGCTCTCTCTGCCTGTCATTGCAAGAATTCGTTACATTATGAGGCACGGCACAATGATATATTCCCAGGGAGTCGAGAAATTGGCGATCCATAGCCTTACCCACTAAGTTAACTGGAGACCCCTGGATACTGACTGCCATACCAACATTGGTTGTCTTTATTACTCGGCTTTGTGTAAGATTCATTACTTTTCATAGTAATGAATCTTACACAAACTTTGGGCATTTTGTATAAAAATCAACCAATGCGTATTTTATTCTGTCCAGTACTGTAGTTTTGCTTCTCTTTTGTTTCACTTTCTTTGATCTATTGACCCTCAAATCCTGGGAGGAATGTTTGAAATAATCATTATTAATGACAAGAAAAATGCTGAAAATAGTCAATTCAATCATTGTCGATAAGTCTTTCAATGGATTGGCTGTATATTAGGCCGTCCCTATTTTTGCAAAAGTTGGAAATGTTAAAAGTTCAATATTGCAAAACGATCGTTTTAGCTAAAAAACCATCATGCCAAAATTTGAAGTCCCTATCTCAAGGCTAAGTGGTCCCCCACGGGGCCTAAAGTTCTCAAAAATTATATGGGGTCAAAAAATCATGAAATTTTTTCGACGAAAAAAATACCCTATTCTACTAGAATCGGTGATTTTAGGACCCTATAGGGCCAAAAATGTGCTCAGAATTGCTATATCTCTTTTCGTTTTTGAGTTATCGGACAAAATATGGCAGGTTTCCTCAGGCATTTCAAAAAATGGTCAAAATGTTCATTTTTAGGTAGTTTTTTTGTCAATAACTCATAAACGAAAAGAGTTATCGCAATGGACTACCCGCTTTGCGCGCAGCCACAGTTGATCAGCAGGAGTAAATCAATTTAATTTTGTATGGCGAAATGCATCTAAACTCGAATTACTTGAAATAGAAAGCTTTTCCCGAAAAAATATTTGGCAGCCTTAATAGTGGTCACCATTGTCCGAGATGAACCAGCCCAGGGCTGAAAATCTCGTAAATAAAGATAATAATAATAATAGTCACCATTGTGCACAACCACTACCAAATATTTTTTCGAATAATGTGTTCCACTTCGAGAAATTTGCCTTTAGATTGTATTCGCCATACAATATTTTTGCGATTTACTTTTAGCGATTTTTCGCGCATAGAAGCTAGCGCCACATTGGTCGATGCGGAGAGTAGGAAAACAGCCGATGTAGTTAATTCATTCTAAGCACATCACCGATTTTAGTAGAATAGGATATTTTTGCGTCGAAAAAATTTCATGATTTTTTTGCCCCCATACAATTTTTGAGAACTTTAGGCCCCGTGGGGGACCACTTAGCTTTGAGATAGGGACTTCAAATTTTGGCATGATGGTTTTTTAGCTAAAACGATCGTTTTGCAAGGGTCTGTGTCATTTGGCATAAAGTCACATGGCATAACGCCGTTTGGCATAAGGTCACTTGGCATAAAGACATTTGGCATAACGGTCATTTGGCATAATGGACACTTGGCATAATAAAGAAGGGTGCATTTCGATTATGCCAAATGTCCATTATGCCAAATGACCGTTATGCCAAATGTCTTTATGCCAAGTGACCTTATGCCAAACGACCTTATGCCAAATGTCCCGCTCCCGTTTTGCAATATTGAACTTTTAACATTTCCAACTTTTGCAAAAATAGGGACGGCCTACTGTATATAGTGTAGACTAGAGTAGAATTTTGCTTTCAAATTCCATTGATGATTATATCGATGAAGAATTATTGAACCATAACTTCAACTTATCATTATTTTTTTATATTTTCCAGAGAGCCAATTCGTTTGTCAGACATTGACAATTTGCTCGAGGATAGCATATTCAACTCTTCCAATGGGGCCAAGCTTGCCGAGTATCTCAAGAAGAAGCGAGGCGGCGGCGGTCGCGTTCGATTACACAACATTTTCGAACAAGTTGCAGCTAATATGGTAAGAAATGCTTGAACTTGTTTGCTGAAACAAAAGATTCGAGATTTTTTATACAATTTCAGCCGAAACCGACTTTCAACTTTGACATGGACTCATCCGAACCCAATCCGTTGCCGGATTCACCTCAGATAGCGGAGCAGTCGGAACCGGGACCGGTCCCGACTACCAGTGCAGGGCCGGTTCAAAATGGAAATGTTATTGTTGAAGCGCTGGCTTCTGCTCCGCCAACTGAACCTCCTGTGGTAGTGGCCGTTCCGGACGCAAGACCGGCATCTCCAAAAACAATTGGTAAATCTCCCGGTCCTTTGGCTAATCTCGGTCGTCAAGCGCTGCTGAACCAATACCATCGAACCAACATGGCCAAATGTGAATTGCTTAAGCAGATCACTTCAAGCACACCGAAACCGGAGGCCAATGGTTCAATGAGTCGCATATCTGCTTTCACCACGTCGATCTCACCTATTATTGAAAGCAGTTCATCTCCCGTCACAGTAGCTCAACAAGTCGCAGCGCCACAACCGGTGGTAAATCCAACTCCAATTTCATCGATCTTACCGGTTGAATCGGTTCCACCGACACAACAGGTCCTGGCTCCTTGTTCGCAGGCTCCACCGACAAGCACTCCTCAGAAGGTAGTTATCATTGGCACTCCGGTGGAACCTGGTCCGCCCGCGCCCGATATGGTTATACCAGAAACTCCTAGTCCCGTTAAAATATCTAGCGATTCTCCTAAAGTTGCTCACCAAATCCAGCCTCGGAAACTCACCGATACGTTTAACCAACTTCAAAATGATATGGCCAACGCTTCCAATGAAAACGAAAATATTACTTCTGATGAGAGTGGATCAATCGAGGAGGAACACCCGGTAGTGCCAAAAGTAGCCCATGTCCCACCTGTGGAGACCAGCATCATGCGGAAAAGCATTCTTAAAGATGCCGATGCATCCTCGCTAAATAGGAGAGTTTCGCTTCGGGTGTCTTTCTCCCAGCAGCTAGTCCAGGAACGAGAGATTTCACCAGCACCGTCCATACCGGAAGCACATTATTCTAGTTCGTCGGATGATGATGATGATGATGACAGCTCGGATTCCAGCGATGAAGAGTACCAAGTTGTAGATGAGGTATACAGCGATGACGGAGCAGAATGCGATCCCAATGATATTCATGAAAATTACCAAGAATTGATTGGAAGCAGGGAATGTTTGGACAAGCAAGTGCTAGAAATTCCCGAACGAATACCATCGCCACTGATAAACGTAGTCGACGAAGCTCCCGTCCGGTGGTATGAAACAACGACTCCTCGGGTACAGAAAAACAATGACGGATTGGCATTGGCACCTGTAACATGTGCAAAGGAAAATAAGACCAATCTGCAGCTTGTGGATATCATAACGGACTGGGATGAAGAAGATGACGATGAAGAAGAGGAAGAGAGAGACAAAGAGGAAGAGAGATATGAAGTGCAAGAGAGAGATAAAGAGGAGGAGAGAGATAAACAGGAGGAGGGAGATAAAGAGGAGGAACAGCAAAAGTCTCCGGAAAAGGAACCATCAGCGATGGAGATTCCGGAAACACAACGCTTGACTCAACACACCAACGAAACCATATGCGAAACTATGGACATAACCAATGTGGAAGATTCGGCGGAGCGATTGGTAGAACTGCCTCCTCCACTTGTGAGTTTCAACGGTTCCGCACAGGAGGAGCCACAACTTGGTACGCCAGAGCGACCACTTACGCCACCATCCCAGTTCACTGATTCTGCCAAAAAACGATTTTTGCGGGAAAACGATGAAGCACTGCTCTCACGGTTGCAGAATGAACTCCCGGTTTCTCAACAGGAGGAAGTATCTCCAGGTACACCGGAATTGGTGTCCGACACGTTGGTAGAAATACTCCATTCGTTCCGCGATCAACCTGTGCCAAAACCTATCGCTGACGAATGCCGAAAAACAGTAGTCCCTGCAAGAAGGGGCCGTCGCACAAAATCCGCCGTCGATCCAGCTACCACAACTTATTTCGAGACTGTCGAAAAAACATTCGTTAAACCAATAGCACCTACGAATAAATCTGTTCCAGTCAAGCCTTTGACAACGGCTCAGAAAAGAAAGTTATATGCCACTACAAAACAGACTAAATCACCGGAGCGGCTGACACGTAATTCGGTTGATCGGTTAACATCCAGAATTAGGAACTTAAACATTGTAATTCGTAGGCTAGAGGTAGATATATTTCTGCAGAGATTGACCGATGCCGATCGGGCGATCTTAGAAGGAACCACAAAAGCACCAAGAAAAAAACCGATGCCCAATCTAAAAAAAGGCAAAAAGATTTCCAAAAAGAATAGGATAGCGATTGAAAATGGCAACGGCCAAGAACCACAATTGGAAGCATCGGAAGGTGGTACCGG
>NC_085138.1:64251531-64276531 GCF_035046485.1 Aedes albopictus | reverse complement strand
CGCAAGCAAGGAGACGGTGGAGGTTTAACACGCACCAGCACACATAAACCCGCTTGGATGCGACGCTTGGAGAACCAGATTGCCGCATATTCGGGACCTAGACTGCGCAATACCAGCAGGGAAATCGATCAACGAGGTTAGTTCGATATGTTGCTGAAATTGTGAAGCCCGCAGAACTCCGAGATCTCACAAAAGTCAACATTATGGAGAATCTCGACACTCATGTACAGCGGTCATTGGCGGAGCCAGCATTTTCTTTTTTCTCACTCACTCTCCTAAACATACACGAGAAGGAGAAAGATAGAAGAGGGGGCAGCTTGCCTCCTCTTTCATCTCGCTCTTCCTCGTGTATGTTTAGGAGAGTGAGTAAAAAAAAGAAAAAGCTGGCTCCACCAATGACAGCGGTTGGGTGCTCTTGCAAAACGATTGCGGCGTCATGAAGAATGTTCGAAGCGGAAAAAACAAATTCGGATGTTCAACATTAACGAAAAGAAGTTCTACAATTGCATCCTAAAGGACAAGCCTGATTTCGGAGAAGGCCTTCCGAAGAATGACGGCGTCACACAGTTCTGGGTCAATCTATGGGAGAACCCTGTCAAGCACAGCGACGAAGGGTTGTGGTTGGTAGAAGCAGAGTGATAGTGTAATGGACAGTGAAGAGAATTGTCAGACAAAAGAGGCACAAAACAAGCAACAAAGAAGGTGTGACGATTACTCTTTATCCCTACTGGTAACAGTTAATGACATGATCTCGAATTTTTTTTGTTGCAGACAAAACAGAAGTCGAATTTGTTGCGTACTTTTCAACTCGTGAATAATCAATTATTGCTAACCCAAAGTCGAAACGGTTTGATGATGGAGCTTCACCAGAGTTGCAGTGTTTACCGACTCGAAGTTACCGTTCGAAAATCGCAATGCAAGGCTTAAAAATCTCTAAACTCGTGGTGTACGATGTTAATCCCATTATTTTCAAATTGGGACAAACTTATGTCGCATGGGTTTGTTTGTCGCAACAAATACAGGTTGCGACATTCTCATTATTGTTGCGCGATGGTTGAATTTTGATTCACTGGTAATGGAGTTGGAGACA
The DNA here is from genome assembly GCF_035046485.1 of Aedes albopictus. NCBI lineage: Eukaryota > Metazoa > Arthropoda > Insecta > Diptera > Culicidae > Aedes > Aedes albopictus. The sequence goes on along the minus strand of NC_085138.1, from coordinate 64,275,441 downwards.
TGACAGCGGTCGTAGCAACCGCCCATGATATACGTGAGGCTATCCGATATACCAGGAATTGGGCTGCATCAGGACCCTATTTCGTGCACAATTTTTTGTATAAAAAACACTCACATGGCGCTAGAAGACAGTACGCAACTACCCCAACTCATTACCAGAGGTATCACTTATCTTCTGTCGAAGGATCAAAACTGATCCAGCAAAATACATACCAATAACGTGCCTTCCGAGCCTGTACAAGATCCAGTCGTCGGTAATAGCGATGAAGATACCACTGCGATGCCAACATCGTGATGATTGAAGAACAAAAAGGATGTCGCAAAAACACGCAAGGTTACAAAGATCGGGTCATCCATCATAGATGCAGCTATTGTGGGTTAAGCCACCGAAAAGAAGACGTACGATTCAATACCGCACTCGAACCTTCTCAAGGACCTGATGACGAGCAAGAAGCATTCTACGTGCAGTTAGAGCAAACATACTATGGTTACTCGCTGCGTGACGTGAAATTCGTTGTTGGCGACATGAACGTGCAGGTAGGAAGGGATGAAATGTGCAGATCGATAATCGCGTGAAACGCCCTTCACGTCGTATCGAATGATAACGGCCAGCGATGCGTAAACTTTGCAACCTCCCGTGTTAGTATCTCGGCTGCAGCACTAGACTTCGCGACTTCGAATCACAGAAACGACTGGTACGACTGCGAATGTGAACAGTTGAAAAAACGATGAGCGAGAATGCTGCAACACCGTACAAGAGCGAATGAGGCACGTTTCAGACAGGCGTGGAGCAGACAGAACTCAGTCTTCCGGAGGGAGAAGCGTCAGCAGGTAGAACGAGATCGCGAAGCGATGAAAGAGTTGTACCGCGCTAAGGACACACGGAAGTTCTACGAGAAGCGCAGAGGCTTTGTGCCACAAGCCGACGTGTGCCGAAACAATCACGGGAATCTTCTCACGAGCGAGCGTGAGGTGGTCGAGAGGTGGCGGCAGCATTACGATGGGCACCTCAATGGCGAAGTTGCAAGCACCGAAGGTGGTGTGGTAACAGATCTGGGAGTACGTGCGCAGGACGAAAGAGATTGAGGAAGAGGTTAGCTGGTTGAAAAACAACAAAGCCGCTGGAACAGATCAACTACCAGGCCAGTTACTAAAATAAGTACGGTGGAGAAGCACTAGTGAGAGCACTACACTGGGTCATTACCAAGATTTTGGGAGAAGGAAGCATTACCGGAGGAATGGATGGAAGGTATCGTGTGTCCCATCTACATAAAGGGCGACAAGTTGGATTGCGGGAACTATCGCGCGATCACATTACTGAGCGCTGCCAACAACTCTCTCAAATTCTATGCCGCCGTCTATCACCGATTGCAAGAGAGTTCGTGGGGCAATATCAAGCTTGATTCAGATGTTCGCCATCCGCCAGGTGTTGCAGAAATGCCACGAATACAACGTGCCCACACAACACTTGTTCATCGTTGAATGTTGAATCGACGTATGATACAATCGATCAAGACCAGCTATGGCAGATTATGCACGAATGCGGATTCCCAGATAAACTGATACGATTGATCAAGGCTACGATGGATCGAGTGATGTGCGTAGTTCGACTCGAGTCCCTTTGAATCTTGCAGAGGGTTACGGCTAGGTGATGATCTTTCGTGCTTGCTGTTCAACATTGCTTAAGAGGGTGTAATAAGGAGAGCGGGGATAAACACGAGTGGAACGATTTTCACGCAGTCCGTTCAGCTGTTTGGTTTCGCTGATGATATTGATATTAGAGCTCGGAAATTCGAGACGATGTTGGAAACGTACATCCGACTAAAGAGTGAAGCCAGGCGAATCGGATTAGTCATTGATGTGTCGAAGACAAGGGACTCCAGGGAAAAATCACCGCGCTCATCACTCCAAATTTATATCGACGGTGATGGAATTGAGGCGGTTGAAGAATTCGTGTACTTGGGCTCACTGGTGACCGCCGGCAACGACACCAGTAGAGAAATTCAGAGGCGCATTGTGGCAGGAAATCGAGCTTACTTTGGACTCCGCAGAACGCTACGATCGAATAAAGTTCGCCTTAACACGAAGTTAACTATCTACAAAACGCTGTTTAGATCGGTAGTCCTATATGGGCACGAAACATGGACTCTACGTGCAGAGGACCAACGCACCCTTCGCAGAGTGCGGAACTGGAGACACACAGCCATGGACCGAGTAGGATGGAGACAGCTACTATGTACAGCAGAGGCCACTCCGGCCTTAGTCTGACCGGTAAGGTTAGATAATGGTCGACAGATTAGTGTCCAATCAACTTTGTCCTGCAAAATAACAAAGTATCACGAACTAGCGGAGAAGTTGAAGTAGATATGGCACCTGGAGGACGTCCATATACTTCCGTATCTGTAGTGTCTTTAGTATCACGACCGCGTTCCTGCGCGGGTATGGAACCAGTGAATTGATACAGTATTGAAAGACATGAGATTCCATCGGTCATTGGCTGACCCATGTCTCTACTTGTAAAGCATGAACATCGAAAGCTGGCGCAGTCTCTGACGCTTTCAATATAGCAGAGCTGGAAGATTTCATATAATTTCTGGGGATCAACTCTGCTCCGATGGTCAACGGATTCGTACAATAAAAGAAGGAGGATAGTGACACTTTGGCAGGTGGACAACAATATCAAAGTCTGGTCGATGCTTTGTTGTATATCGCGATATTGCGATCTCAACCTCCCGTTCTAAAGCGAAGCTTCACGAAACCAACAACAACGTATTGGAACGAAAAAAAACGGGTGTTACGTTTCGTCAAAGCTGCGGCAAACTACGAGCTGTGTCTGGGCGCTCATAACAACCTTCAAGTAGAGTAGGTAATTCGTGTATGCGGACTGGACTGGTGAAGTCAACAATAGGTTGGACTGGCTATATTTTTAAGTTTGACAGAGGGCTTATCGGCTGGGAAAGCAGGAAGAAATCATGCGTGGCCCTGTCCAGCACTAATGCGTAGTACATCGCGCTAGCAGAATACCTACCTTAGAAATCAGAAATCACTTGGGTTGGACGCTCCTTCCTGGTTGTTAACTCGCCATTTAGTTGTTGTTTTTTTTTTGTTTTCGAGTACATGATAGGGCTGATGTATTCATAATACTACAATAGTATCAAACATAATCCACCAAACCTACAACCTGCCATAAAAAAGTTACTACGGGAGCCATTTTTATTTCATCTAAGGCAGCTCCCTGTGCTCCGTAAAAAATAAACTATGACAATGTCATGAATGATCTACAATCCTTTCTTCCTAAACTGTTATTGAGGTCTTATATTACCCATTAGATCTCTTGTAGAATCCAGCAATACACAGTTCATTACAAAACATAATTTTCGCTTACTGCAATGTTATCATGTCTTAACGGTCTTAACTCTAGTAGTTATAGTATTTCATTGTTTCTGAATCCATATTGTTTGGTTCCGTTGTTCTTTGTTCATTTCATGTCCTCGCCAATAAACTAATGTTTCAAACTGTAAATCTAACAACCTTTCTTTCTTTCCTCCCGTTTTCATCTCCCAACTAACAACAATCGATGTCCAACTACTAATCATCATGCCCTTACCGTAACCGTAAACCAACCAACAACCCATGTTGCTGAATGCACCTACCATCAATAATCCCGAACCCAAATCCAAATTGCTCGGATCTACTACTACTACTGCTACTCGAATTGGTCGTCATCTCATCGTCAACCTGAAATAATAGCGTTCGCCGCAAGTCACCGGTCAAGCAGCCCCAATCGAAGCGCGCCTCCATGACTATGACACTTTCGACGTCCAGGTTAACAGCATTTGATTCGTATAGCTTTTATTTTATACTCCTTGTTTGAATGTTTCTGTCCTACCTTACGGAAAACTGATCTATCTTGGATGCGGAAATACGTCTGAATTCATAAATTTATGAAAAATGTAGTTGTATAATTCCAACTGTTTTTAACAAGATTTTCAATTCTTCATTTCTTGAAGTAACATTTTAAACGTAGTTCCGTACCCCAACTGGATCAGACTTGAAAATCTAGATGTTGTTTGCTGATGGCCTCAGTTACAAGTGCACCCGCCGGTCGCTGAACACCTAAGGTTTATATTTCGAAGCTTTCGCCACGTGTTCGCAGTGTATTATACAAATGAAGTTCATAGTTTAAGTTCTTCGAATGCTCCTTCGTCCTGCCTGTACCTGCTGCTGCCTTCTGTTGCCTGTTCAAAGCTTCTATTTCAAATCACGCGTGTTCGTCACCCAGCCGCTTCCGGCTGTGTGGCTCACTTGTTGTTTATTCCCATGTTAGCGGAATGCTTTGCTCATTGCTTGCAAATTCACTAACGTTTTTAACATTTCTCCGCAGCTCCCGTGCATCGCTGAATCGGAGCACCAGTTCGCTGGGATCCAAAACTCAGCTGACCTCTCCGGGAAATGACCGCCCGTCGGGTCAGTCATCGATTCCGACTCCGGTTTCGTCCATTCCTACCATGGTTAAGGCCGGCGATCGGTACGAGTCCTTGCACCGATCGCACATCAGCCCACCGGAATCGCTACAGACCTCGAAACGAGCCTCGTTCGTGGAAACTGGATTTGTCGAAACTCTCAAACCACAGTTCACCCCTGGACAATCGTTGACTTCTCCTTCGCCGGCTCCCTCCACCGAGGATCGCATTCATCTGCTACAGTTGCAGCAGGAGATCGAAGACCTGAAAACGCAAAATAAAGATCTGGTGGAAAAGTTGGAAACGCTAAAAGTACGTCGCGCGGAGGATAAAGAGCGGCTGCGCGAGTTCGACAAGATGAAGACTCAGTACGATCAGCTGGTGGAGTTCAAGAGTAAGATCATGGATGCGCATTCGCAACTACAACGGGACTATCAGAGAGCGAAACAAGAAGCCAAGGATGCCATTGAGGCTCGCGACTTGCACATTGAAGAGATGGCCGAATTGTCGGAGAATGTTGAAATGATTACGCTGGATAAGGAAATGGCCGAGGAAAAGGCCGACACCTTGGCACTCGAGCTGGAAACGGCCAAGGAAAGGATCGAAGAACTGACATTGGACTTGGAGATCATGAAAACCGAAATGCAGGAAAAGATGGCTGGCGGTGGAGTGATTTCCGACGGTGCTGGATCAGGAGTTTCTACGTATGAATTCAAGCAACTTGAACAACAAAATGCAAGACTGCGGGAAACGTTAGTACGTCTGAGGGATCTCTCCGCACACGAGAAGCACGAAATTCAAAAGCTCGAGAAAGAGTTGGAAACTAAAAAGTCCGAAGTCGCCGAACTGCAGCGGACCAAGGAGAAGCTTTCCTCCAAAATTGACGAATTGGAGGCCCAACTCAACGATCTGCAGGAACAGGTTGATGCTGCTTTGGGCGCGGAAGAAATGGTAGAGCAACTAGCCGAGAAGAAGATGGAATTGGAAGATAAAGTTAAGGCCTTGGAAGAAGAAGTGGCCGAATTGGAAGCGCTAGAAGAAGTACACGAACAACTGGTCGAAAGCAATCATGAGCTAGAGATGGATATGCGCGAGGAACTGGACATGGCTCACGCTGCCAAACGAGAAGCTGTTCGCGAAAAGGACGCTGCATTGGAGACAATTGTGGATCGGGATCAAACCATCCTTAAATTTAGGGAACTGGTTCAGAGATTGAACGACCAGTGTCAAGAACTTCGGGAGAAGATCAACCAGGAATCGAACAAGGTGGTGAAAGACACCATTTCGGAAACGATCGACTTCAAGCAGATGTTCGCCGAGTCGAAGGCCTTTACCAGAGCCATCGATCTTCAATTGCGGCAGATCGAGCTGACCCAGGCCAACGAGCACGTAAAGTACTTGACGGCGTTCATGCCGGAAGTGTTCATGGCTCGTGGTGGCGATCACGACGCGATCTTGGTCATTCTGTTGGTTTCCCGCATCGTTTTCAAATCGGGCATAATCGTCAGTCAGGCTAGGGAACGATTCTCCGCCGTGCCGCAGATCGATCGTTCTGCCATCGTTAGTGGCCACGAGGTTTACCAGTTCCGTTTCCGGTCGAGATTGCTTCACCATGTGCACAACCTGCAAAGTATTATGCATCAGTTCCTTTACGGTTTGACCGCATGTTCTGCCGATACGTTGCTGAAGATTGGATCATCACTGCCGGAGATGCAAGCCCAGGAGAAGATGGTCGATGAAATTGTGGATTTGTTGAAGGCCAACCAGCTGGACGAGAATTCTTCCACCGACAATCTGGAGAAATGTGTGACATTCTTCAACGCCATGTATTTGGTGCTGCTTTCCGGTGAAGATCTGCTGAACGAAACGCAAATTGTGCGTGATTGCACTGCGTCTATTTCGGCTGCCTGCGACTCCATATCAACGGATGCCGTCGTGATGAAGACGCTGATTCAGGTAAGTTTCTTGCATTTCTCATGTTCAATATAAAAATGTTTGCTTCTTGAGGTACTTGACACTGTTTATCATTTCAATCAATTGCAGGGAGGTGACGAGACCAGCGATTCCGGTCTACTGATGCAGTACATCATTCAGAACGTAGAATCGGTAAAACAACAGCTCAAACTCACCAAACGACGTCTACCGCAGGACGTCAGCATCACAAAGTGTAATCTCTCTATGAATACGTTGCAAAACTTGAAGAAGACTGCCGAGTCCTTGAACAAGCTGATGAGCGTTATGTTCTACAGCGCCAAGCAGGTTATCCAAATGGTTACGGCCGATCCCGAGTCGGAGGTATCCGTACCGCATGACAAACTCTGGGAAATGCTGTCAAATGCATGCGAAAAGGTCTACGAACAAGACGACCTGGGTCCCTCGCAGAACATCCGTAACGTGCTAAGCAAGACCAGTACCGACATGAGCCAGCTGGCACAATATCTACTCGACCACGAGTACGAAATCATGTCCGGAACGAACGTCAAGCCGGAGGAAAAACCCGTGGCACCTATCATCCTGCGCGCCCAGGCCGTCAAGAAACAGCTGGAGGAGACAAAAACACTCACGGCAACGCTGGAGAACCGAGAAGCCGAAATCCGACAGCTCAAGCTGGCGGCCAAACTCAAACAGAACGAACTGTCCGAAATGCAAATACGCAAGGACTTGGCCGAGAAGAAGTTGTCAGTGCTGCAGCAGGATCACGAGATCAACACGGCCCGGCTGCAGAAGCAGTACGACGAAGTTTGCCAGCGGCTCAAACAGTGCGTCCTGCGGAATAATACACATTGTTGGTTTATTTTTAACCAAACTTTACTTAAATTTCAGGAAAGAGAAAGAGTTCGAAGAAACCATGGACCATCTGCAGAGCGATATCGACTCACTGGAAAGTGAGAAGAGCAGCCTCCGAGACAAGCTCAAGTCCTACAGCTCAAAGAAGGGTGATCTCAAGACCACCACTGCTCTCGGTAAGCACTTTTACTTTTTTTTTCGTTTATTCAACGATTATTTGCTATGTAAAAATAGCGTTTCCAAAAAGAATGGATTACAAGGTATAGAAGCATTACTCATTACCAATCCTTTCGTTTTCCAGATATCTCCGCCAGTTCACCGTACATCGCCCAAGAGCTATCGCTGCTCAAGAAGGCTTTCAAGGACGAGCGCACCGAGCGGCTAAAGGTTCAGGCCAACGAATACAAGAAGATCCTGGCCAACCTGGAACCGCTGCACGTGCCCCAGCCCAAGGATGAGCGCATCGAGAAGCTGGAGCAGGAGATCACCAAGGTGAAGCACGACTGGATAATGTCGCTGGTCCGGGGCGCCGAAATGCCAGCAACGCAGACCGCCCAAGGCAGCGTGTCCAAGGCGATCATCGACCACGAAAACCAACAGAAACGCAACCAGCAGCAGATCAAAACGAAAGCCGAACAGCTGGCGTGCGAAATCATGGACGAGTATCTGAGCAGGAAGCCCCACCGAGCGGCACGGGGCGACTTTGCGATGTTTCCTTCGACCGAGCTGACGGCGGCTTTCAAGATGAACATCAAAGTGTAGACTGTGGCTGCGTAGTGGTAAGGTAAGGTTCGCTATTTCACTAGAAACTATTAAAAATTGTGAGCAATTGCTTTAAAATGGCAGGCTGTTGTACTAATCATGCTTTAGAATTTTAATTTTCCTGTGCAGCGATTGTAATCAAGGCATCTTCTTAACGCCTTGATATCAAGTGATTTGAATTATTCAAAAAAATCGGATAAACTATCCCTTATTCCACGTTTGTAGCTTATTTCGTAGTGTTTTCAGTTTTATTTCTTTACGTTATTTATTACAACACTAGCAATATAACAACAAATTAAAAATATATACTCCAAACAATGATCATACAAATTGAATGTCAAGCATTGTTCTTTATAGAGAAATCCGTGTAATTTTAAAAGGCTTTGATCAACACTTTTCAAACAGTATACTTAAACGTACAATGGATGCTGTATTGAATCATATCAGCTCGTGATGTTTATTAGTGCATCCATCATAGCCGCATGGTTTAGCGTCGCATCCTCCTTTGTGCCGGCGCGCTCAGACTACTTCGGTAAAATCTAATAATAGTAGTTTACGCAACAAGGTGCAGAATGAAGATTTTTACAGCACGAGTCGTACATTTATCCAACGAGGCTTGCCGAGTTGGATAATTACGACGAGTGCTGGAAAAATCGAGTTCTGCACCGAGTTGCGTACAACGTTTTTTGCAATTTCATAAATTACCGCTTGAGAATAGTTTTTAACAAAATTTTTCATCAAACTGTACACTGATGTTCATAGCCATGTTTAAGAAAGTCTGATCATAACAGGTTATACTGTGCATTGCATTTGTCACATTTTTTCAGAGCTGCGTCCAGAAATCACCAAGAAGTTGATCAAAACTGAAAACAGTGCTGTAATGGTTCATTACGCAACGCAAATCAGTGCTGTAATGAACCATTACAGCACTGCTAATTTAGTGTGGGAAAGTAGGCCTTTTCCTGTCAGATTTGCGTGAGGTAAAACAGCCTATTACGATGAGAAATTGCAAAAAGTATTTTAACAAACTCCTTTTTCGTGGGAAATTATCAAGCTGGCTTCATTGACGGCCGGTCGACAACGAATGCTATGGAACTATGGAATATCATGGACGAAAACGGCTTTCCTGGAAAAACGACAAGACTACTTACTCAAAGCAACAATGGACGGTGTGCAAAACTGCGTAAGGATTATTAAAATCTCGCCGGGTACTGTGAAAAGGTGATGGACTGTCATCTCAAGTAACCACGAGGCACTATAATCCACCTAAGGCGAGTATAATGCTATTAAGGAGCTGACACGCTCTATATTGGCCGCTTAATAGCCCTATGTGCCAAAAATGGCGAAATATAGTGCTAATGGTTACTAGGGATGTCTACTCTTCAACGTCGTTCTGGAAGGTGTAAAGCGAGGAGCTGGGCTCAACAGCCGGGGTACGATTTTCACAAAATCCAGTCAATTTGTGTGCTTCGCAGACGACATGGACATTATCGCCAGAACATACGGAACGGTGAGGTGGCAGAACTGTACACCTACCTGAAACACGAAGCAGAAAAGTTCTAACTGGTTGTGAATACGTAAAGAACGAAGTACATGCTGGTAGGCGGAACCGAACACGAGGTAGTAATGTGACGATAGACGGGGATACATTCCAGGTGGTGGAGGAGTTCATGTACCTCGGATCCTTACTGGCGGCTGACAACAATGTCAGTCGTTAAATGCGAAAGGCGCATCATCAGTGGAAGTCGTGGTACTACTATGGTGCATCATATTACTTACCTACCGGCCAGACTATCAGTAGGTCGGCTCTAGAGGCACGTTCTCCTCCATTCGGGAAATTTGTACCGGCCAGACTAAGGCCTGGGTGGCTTCTGCTGTACATAGTAGCCGTCACTCGGTCCATGGCTGTGTGTCTCCAGTTCCGCACTCTACGTAAGGTCCGCAGATCGTCCTCCACGTGGTCGACCCACCTAGCTCGGTGCGCACCTTGTCTTGTTGTACCGGTCGGATGACTCTCGAGAACCATTTTAGTCGGGCTGCTATCCGACATCCCGATGACGTGACACGTCCACCACCATAGCATCCCGATTTTCGCGTTGTGTACGATGGTTGGTTCTCTCATCAGCTGATGCAGTTCAAGGTTCATTCGCCTTCTATCTGCACTTCACCGTAGACGGTACGCAGCACCTGCCGTTCGAAAACTCCAAGGGCGCGTTGGCCCTCTGCACGTGGGGTCCATGATTCGTATTTCGTGCCTATAGAGGACTACCGGTCTAGTCGGCGTTTTGTAGACAGTTAACTTCGTGTGGCGGCGCACTTTGTTCGATCGTAGAGTTCTGCGGAGTCCAAATTAAGTTTGATTTCCTGCCACAATGCGTCTCTGAATTTCTCTGCTTGTGTCGTTATCGGCGGTAACCATTGAGCCCAAATACACGAATTCTTCAACCATCTCAATTTCATCACTGTCGATTGAAATTCGGCTTTCATTTAAATCATGTTCAAAGTTTCTTTGACTTATTATCTTTTTAATGAGACCTAGGGTTTTGAAATCGGACTCAAATTAGCAGAGATATGGGCCTAAAAATTACATGTTTTTGAGGGAGTGACCCTAAACTTTTGATCGAGAGATGTACCTAAGAAACAGGTATAACTGAATAAAAGTTTCTTAAGCTGAAGTTTGCTGAAGTATTGTTTGTTCAACTTTTATACAGCCAATATTCCATTCCACGAGTTTTCCGGAGAACTTGAAATTTCTTGACAAGCTGCAAGTTGCTGCCGAGCAAGTTAACACCGCCCGAAGCCTTCCTCCTGGCGTCCTTAACCCTTTATAAGGCAGTGGCAACTATATTGCCACCTACTGTTTGTATTTTTTTCTGTTTTATAACAATTTATTTCGAACTTTTTGTTTTGGTTTACACAAAATTGGGACTACTAACAACGCCTGGTATTTTTTTGGTACTAAACAAAGCTATAACAACAATTTAGGAGCCATTTGTAGTCTCAAAAATGACTAATTTTGACCCCGTGAAGAAAATTAGCTCAAACTTATTGTAAAATTATAGATTTGGTAAATATTTTAAGAAATAATCAAATTCTGGGTTGACATGAGCTGAACTACACAGTTTATATTATGGGTTAAGGCCCAATCCACTCTAAAATCTCTTTTCCGGCTTTTTGTCGAAGTCAAAAGAAGAAAAGTACCCTAAACGGGCAGTGGCAAGAATATTGCCACCAGAGCTGGTGGCCTAAACGGGCAGTGGCAACTATATTGCCACCTCAAAAGCTCGTTTTTGGGGTTAACGGGCAGTGGCAACTATATTGCCACCAGCGTTTTTGGCCTAAACGGGCAGTGGCAACTATATTGCCACCTAGATTTTTGAGAGTTTCTTTCAAACAAAAATTGTTTTGTACATGTAATCATGTATATAATCATTTCCATAATAGTACGCTTTGACAACTCTTCTAGTTTCCTAGGCCTCATAAAGGGTTAATGAAGACCTGCCTCTAAAAAAAATCCTGCTTTGCTGATGACTGCATTGTTCGAAAGCTACGTACGTACGTACGAGGTTCCTGCTTGTCAATAGTGTTGAGTGTGTGTGTGCGATACCGATAAGCTACCACAGGTTCATCGTAACGTGGTGCTCGGGAAGGCTTGAGCAGAGGTTTCCAAACTGTATGGCATAGACAACCTATATTAAGTAGGCCCTGCCCCCAAGCCAAAACCCAAAAAAAAACGCAACATCAACCTATATATTGAGTGTTTTTGTATTTCTCAAACAACACATTATTTTCTGACATCGCAAAGTCGAACGTAGATAACAAATTCTTATCGGAACTGTTCCCAAGACTCTTTCTAGAGATTATCCCGGGATTTCTACAGAAATTCCACCAGGTATTTTCTCATAGATTGGGATTTCCTTTCAGATTTTGTCCTGGGTTTTCTACGGGTTTTTTTTTTTTTGTCTGTATTAATGAGATTTTTAACCCTAGGCTAGTTCATCTCGGTTCTACGGGTATTTCTGCAAGGTTTTGTCCCGGGATTTCTCTAGAGTTTCTCCTCGATATTTCTTTAGGGATTTCTCCCTAAATTCCTTCATGGATTTTTTTTTCTTTTTTTGGAATTCCTAGCAATATTTCTATTGGAATTCCCGAAGAATAAGGGAGTGATGATGGGGTAAAGAATAAAGAGTTGTATGCTTGGAATCTTGCTTTCATTCACATCAGATCCTAATGATTGGCAAATTAAGCCCAAACGAAAAAAAAAAAAAAAAAATCCGCATCCCCAAGTAATATCGAAGAGCCATCCTAAAGCCAAAATATCTTGGTTTTATATTGTGCGCTTAAATTAGGGAGATTTCGAAGTATGTATTAGATTATTTAAATGACAATCAAAAACAGTTTTAATTTAATTATAAAACTTTTATTTGAATTCTTTCTCTTACAGACAGCATTCTCTTGTTAATCTGCATTTGTTTCATCATCATTCTTGCTTTGAATGGTTTAAGTTTCCTAGTAGAATTTGTTGCTTTTACTTTAACTTGGATGTCTTGAAACTCTAATCACGCACACACTTACATACAATCAGTCGATGGTTGAGAAAGGAAAAGAACCTAACATGGGATAATAGGTAATAGATAAACTGGGAATGAAAGGAAGGAGATAAAGAGTACTCGTTACCATGGCCGCAATACTTGCGCTGTTTATGATAACGAAAGGGGAGGATGAAGGAACAAAGTGTCTTTTCTTTCTCGGACTACCCTATCAAAAGGCAAAATAAACGCGATTTACGAAAACAAATTAAACAATAAATAAAGACGCATCGCACGCCCTTCTCGCCTCTCTCGTAAGTGTATTCACGCAAGTTTCTAAACTAAACTTTGTGGGTTTTGTTTTTTGTTAATTTTCTTCTGCCTCATCTGAAAAATGAGATGAGAACACGCCTAACGCGCTCCTAGTACACTCGAACTCGTAATTATCTCGCTCGCACACACGCTCTTCTACTGTGGGGGGAACTCTTTTCCTCCTCTACTTGATCTCTAAACGGCTAGTAATGAACTGGGAGTCCCTCTGCGACTCTGGCTCTGGCCAGGCTGGATCGATGTGTGGAAGGGGCCCTAACACTAGACCGACCAGGGACCGGCGGAAAATGGAAATTACGCTAGACTAACAAACAAGAATTTACAGTTCATCCTTGAGATCGTCGTCTTCGCCGGCAGTTGGTGGAGGAGAACCGCCAGTGCTGGCGTACAGCTTGGCAATGATTGGCTGCACGACATCTTCCAGCTCCTTCTTCTGCTTCTTGTAGTCTTCGGAGTCGGCGTCCTGGTTTTCGTCCAGCCACTTGATCTTCTCGTCGATGGCTTCCTCCATCTTGGCCTTGTCATCATCGGCCACCTTGGCGCCCAACTTGTCCTTGTCTCCGAGCTGGTTCTTCAAGCTGTAGGCATAGCTCTCGAGTTCGTTGCGGGCTTCGACGCGTTCCTTCAGCTTCTTATCGTCGTCGGCGAATCGTTCGGCGTCCTTGATCATGCGTTCGATGTCCTCTGGGGTCAGACGGTTTTGGTCGTTAGTGATGACAATCTTTTCGCGGTTTCCGGTTCCCTTGTCTTCGGCCGACACCTGCAGGATACCGTTGGCATCAATTTCGAACGACACTTCAATCTGTGGGATGCCTCGTGGTGCAGGTGGGATTCCGGTCAGATCGAACTTTCCGAGCAAGTGGTTGTCCTTGGTCATGGGACGTTCACCTTCGTAGACCTGGATGGTGACGGTGTGCTGGTTATCGGAAGCAGTGGAGAAGATCTGGGACTTCTTGGTTGGGATGACGGTGTTACGCGGGATCAGCTTAGTCATGACTCCTCCGACGGTTTCGATACCCATAGTCAGTGGGTTGACGTCGAGCAGGACGATGGCTTCCGTGTCTTGTTCTCCGGAGAGGACACCAGCCTGAACAGCGGCACCATAAGCGACGGCTTCATCGGGGTTAATACCACGGGATGGTTCCTTTCCGTTGAAGAATTCCTTGACCAGTTGCTGAACCTTGGGGATACGAGTGGATCCTCCGACCAAGACAATTTCATCGACATCCTTCTTGTTCATATCGGCATCTTCCAAGACCTTCTGGACTGGCTTCATGGTCGAACGGAACAGATCCATGTTCAATTCCTCGAACTTAGCACGGGTCAGAGTTTCGCTGAAGTCATCACCCTCGTAGAACGATTCGATTTCAATGCGGACCTGGTGGCTGGACGACAGAGCGCGCTTGGCCTTCTCGACTTCACGACGCAGTTTCTGCACAGCGCGGTTGTCCTTGCGGATGTCCTTACCCTTCTTCTTCTTGTACAGCTTGATGAAGTGATCCATCACGCGCTGATCGAAATCTTCACCTCCCAAGTGAGTGTCACCGTTGGTAGCAACGACCTCGAACACACCGTTGTCAATGGTCAAAAGGGACACATCGAAGGTACCGCCTCCCAAATCGAACACCAGAACGTTCTTCTCACCGTCCTTCTTGTCCAAACCGTAGGCGATAGCGGCGGCAGTTGGCTCGTTGATGATACGCATCACGTTCAAACCGGCGATCACTCCGGCATCCTTGGTAGCCTGACGCTGAGCATCGTTGAAGTAGGCCGGAACGGTAACGACGGCGTGGGTGACCTTCTTGCCCAGGTAGGCTTCGGCGGTTTCCTTCATCTTGCCCAGCACCATGGCAGAAATCTCCTCCGGGGCGAACACCTTATCGCCCTGGCTGGTCGAAACCTTGATATGTGGCTTGGAGTTCTTCTCGATCACCTTGAATGGAAGCAGCTTGGCATCGTGCTGGACAGTGGAGTCAGTGAACTCACGACCGATCAGACGCTTGGCGTCGAAGACGGTGTTCTCCGGATTGGTGGTCAGCTGATTCTTGGCGGCATCGCCGATCAGACGCTCGCCATCGGCAGTGAATGCCACGTACGAGGGCGTGATTCGGTTACCCTGATCGTTGGCGATGATTTCCACGCGGCCGTTCTTGTACACTCCCACACACGAGTAGGTCGTTCCCAGATCGATTCCGACGACGGTTCCGTAGTCTTGCTCCTTCTTCTCCTCGGCGGTACAACTGAGTACGGCCAGTGCGGCCACCAGGGCCAACGGTACTAGTAACTTCATTTTGACGACTCTGCAAAAGGTGAAGAAGATAGGACAAACATTAGGAATAGGGTACTTTGGTTGAATGTGTCAGGATTTTGTTAGGAAGCAGAGTGAAATTGTGGATTATAAAATTGAGCATGATTGAATTTATTGTCTGTTCTTGTTGTGGTAATTGATTGAAACTAATCTAGAGGTTGTCAATGACATCCTGAAGGAAAAAAAATGATATTCGATCAACTGATTTCTTTCAAGAAAATTTAGTTGATCAACGTTGATTTTTGAAAACACGTCGAATTTGTTTGTATGTATTTGGTTATGGTTTGTAGCAGTGTTCGCTTCACGCTCTTTTGTAAAACTCATGGCATGCGACTTACGCAAAGTTTCCTCATTATTCCATCTTCCTTAAACTACTATTTCTCGCAAACAGCAACAACATTCCATTCGTAAACTCCAATCACTTATTACAACGCTTCGTCTACAATTCATCATTGAATGGATCCTCATCATCTTCGCCTTCAGTGCCCGGCTGCGGTGAACTTTCACCACTGGCGTACAACTTGGCGATGATCGGCTGAGCGACTTCTTCGAGTTCCTTGCGCTGACTCCTAAGTTCCTCCGTGTCCGCATTCTGATTCGCGTCCAGCCACTTGATCTTCTCTTCGACCGCCTCCTCAATTTTGTTCTTCTCATGGTCGGAAAGTTTCGATCCCAGTTTCTCCTTATCGTTGATTTGATTCTTCAGATTATACGCATAGCTCTCCAGCTCATGAAGGGCATCTACCCGCTCTTTTAGTTTCTTGTCATCTTCGGCGAATCTCTCTGCATCTTGAATCATGCGTTCGATATCATCCGGAGTCAGACGGTTTTGGTCGTTGGTAATGACAATCTTCTCGCGATTACCAGTCCCCTTATCTTCGGCGGACACCTGCAGAATGCCGTTAGCGTCGATTTCAAACGATACCTCAATCTGTGGCATTCCTCGTGGCGCCGGTGGTATGCCAGTAAGATCGAACTTGCCGAGCAGATGGTTATCCTTGGTCAGCGGACGCTCACCTTCGAAAATCTGAATTGTTACGGTATGCTGATTATCAGAAGCTGTTGAGAAGATCTGGGACTTTTTCGTCGGAATGACGCTGTTACGAGGAATCAACTTGGTCATAACTCCGCCGACAGTTTCAATGCCCAAAGTCAGCGGATTCACGTCCAGAAGTAAAAGTCCTTCGGTCTCGGTAGCACCCGAAAGCACTCCAGCTTGAACGGCAGCTCCATATGCCACAGCTTCGTCAGGATTGATTCCGCGCGATGGCTCCTTGCCGTTAAAGAATTCCTTGACCAGCTGCTGAACCTTAGGGATACGCGTGGATCCTCCAACCAGAACAATCTCGTCAACATCCTTCTTGTTCATGTCGGCATCCTCAAGAACTTTCTGCACCGGTTTCATGGTGGCTCTAAACAAATCCATGTTCAACTCTTCGAACTTGGCCCGGGTTAAAGTTTCGCTAAAGTCTTCACCTTCAAAGAACGACTCAATCTCAATGCGAACCTGGTGGCTGGATGATAGCGCACGCTTCGCCTTCTCCACCTCTCTGCGTAGCTTCTGAACAGCGCGAACATCCTGCCGGATGTCCTTTCCATGCTTTTTCATGTAAACTCTGATGAAATGATCCATCACCCGCTGATCAAAGTCTTCGCCTCCCAAATGGGTGTCTCCGTTGGTAGCAACCACTTCGAAAACGCCGTTATCAATGGTCAACAGGGATACATCGAAAGTACCACCGCCTAAGTCAAACACCAGGATGTTCTTCTCGCCTTCTTTTTTGTCCAAGCCGTAAGCGATAGCGGCAGCCGTGGGTTCGTTAATGATACGCATAACGATCAATCCGGCAATGGTCCCTGCATCCTTGGTAGCCTGGCGTTGAGCATCGTTGAAGTACGCCGGAACGGTAACTACCGCGTGGGTCACCTTTTTGCCGAGATACTCTTCCGCGGTTTCCTTCATCTTTCCCAGAACCATTGCGGAGATCTCCTCTGGCGTGAAAGTCTTCTCACCTTGATTGGTGCTGACCTTTACGATTGGTTTGGAGTTCTTCTCCGTGACCTTGAACGGAAAGAGTTTCATGTCCTGCTGAACAGTTGGATCATTGAACTCGCGACCAATCAGACGCTTGGCGTCGAAGATAGTGTTCTCTGGATTGGTGGTGAGTTGATTCTTGGCAGCATCGCCAATCAATCGTTCACCATCGGAAGTGAACGCCACATAGGACGGCGTGATACGATTGCCCTGATCGTTTGCAATGATTTCCACGCGTCCGTTTTTGTAGACGCCTACGCATGAGTAGGTCGTTCCCAGGTCAATGCCGATAACGGTACCGTAGTCTTGTTCCTTCTTGTCTTGTGCGACGAACGCAGTTGCCGTCAAGATAGCGGCAAAAGTGACCGCTATCAGACAGTGCGGCGAAAGAAGTCTCATTTTGGAGAGAAGATTCTACATATTCACCAAGCACCAAAGAGAAGAAAACACGAATAGATTGTTTATTCGAGAAACTTCGGGATATTGCAAGTATCACTCCAAAACAGCATCGGCCTTTAAGCATTTTTAGTTGACACGTGTTACTTAACAACAGATGCAGCTCAGCGTTATCAGCGATAAGGTATCACTCGGCACTTTGGGATGATTAGATTATGTGTTAGTTGGAAAGCGAAGCGCACAACAGCATATCACTCAAATTAAAATAAGATTTCGTGCTCTTATACTTATTCAAAATGGTCAAAACATAATGTTGATATCCCCACACATACATTGAATGCAACTTGTCATAAGTAAAACTATCCCAGATTGTTCAACCAAATTCTTGGTACAAATGGTCGCCAATGTCACAACCTCACCTATAGTAGTAAAGAATATAGGAATTTTGAACAAGTTGTAATCAATTCCAATCGTTTTAAACCTCAAATATTGATATAAATTTTTCACAGTGTCCACCAATGTAATTTAAACAAACAAATTCCTTCCAAAAAAATTAAAAATCTATAAATGTGTAAGAGTAGTTGATTATTTTGTCTTTCGTTGTTAAAGAAGTTTCATCACTCAAATTCAAAACTTCTCGTCCAATATTTCTCTTTTTCAACGCATCTAAGTATCGCTTTTTAAATATGTTCAATTATTCTTTTAAAAAACCGAATAACTAATCTGCTTATTCGCAGTAATAGGTAGATTAGCGTATAGCGTGAATGACATATCTTGTCTACCATACACTCTCACAAGGAACATTGCCGAATGTAAGTCCGAAGGTCACACTCTACATCATGGAAATGTAACTTTCTAAAATCTTCAACTTTCGAAATTAGATACTTAAAATCCTTGAAAGTAAGCTGTCCTACGAATTTCAATCGATTCCACAAGTACGGTTGATTACGTATGAGGGATAACAATCGCAGACGTGGTTACCATACAGATAGAGAAGTCTGGCACGAAGCGAAGCATGAATGAAAATGGGCCACGTCAGACACTTTTCTCGTAGAGTGGAATATTCCTCAACCACGCCGTTATCCCATACGGTGTTCTCCGTCCAGTTAATCGTATCAAAATTTCAAACGAATTCTATTCGAAATCACCCAATTGTAACTTTCGATTCTCGCTCGCTGCCATTGGACCCGAAATTACTCAGCGTCACCAGGAACCGTTAGGTCTTCTGACCTCAATAATTGCGACTCCCTAAAAAGGTGTGACCCAAATATGGCATTGTCCGGCGACGAATTAGCACATCACTTTCCACTTTTGCAATTCACACAAGCTATCACTTTTATCGTCTCACATTTGTTAGCCTCTAAAACTCAATTTTTGAACAAATAGCCAAGCCAAAGTTCAATCAACTACCTACCTATCCAATAAAATTCCTATTACAAAAGCTGATTTAAGACACAAAAGATCTGAACTATACTGTTACCTCGTTGAGCTCTCGATTGAAACAGACAGGCAGTAGATGTGAGACACGACTCCCGTCTTGTCCGTCCGCCCGGTTGTCGGGAGTATTTCAATAGGAGACCGGGAGAAAAGAACACGTCAACCTTTCGCGGATGGGGCCGCTCACACTACTACGACTTGCGGCGACGTTCACGGAAACTGTAGTGGTCGTGTTAACTCGAAAGCGGTGGATTTAATCGTCTACGTACGTGTACGCTACACACTGACTGAGTATACGATACGAACCGGGGTTCCGTTGCATGCTCAAGGGGCAGACCAATACAAATTTGATGATGCAAGTGGTTTCATAGTCGAAATTTGACGGAGCACTTGGATTGAACTGAAGGTCGGAAAACGCCTTCAAAATCGTGGTTGACCTACCAATCAAAACCTCGAAGGATTTTAAATCTGTGTATGTCAGATTAAACATAATTATAGACGTAGCCAGATTTTCTTTTTCTTCACTTATTTTCTTTGATAAACACGAGAAAAAGTGGGATAAAAGAGGAGGCAAGTGCCCTCTGCCTTTGCTTCCATCCTTCTCTTTCTCGAGCTTTTTTAGAGAGAGTAAGAAAAAAAACCATTGTAAACAATAGCAGTACTAGTTCAGAGATTACCATCAAAATTTCCTTCAGAGATAGTTTTGTCAATGTCTCCTAAAGTTTCACCAGAAAATTTCCTAGAAATTATAGGGTGGGGCGGGGCAAGATGAGTCACCTAAGGATGGATCACCATAACTTTATAAATACAAATCGTATTGGTTCGTATTCGTCCGCTACTCTTTAATACACTAGTTAGCTATGCTGGAGGTCGATAAAAAGTTCATTAAATACAAAATATGTTGTTGAACAAGCAGTTTTAAAAAGTGATCGATTTTGCACTGTGAAAAAAGTGCGGGGCAAGATGGGTCACCTTTTAAGTAATTCACATTTTCTCAACGAAAAACGTCAAAATATAAGATTTACACTGAATTCTTTTTTTACACGACTTTTTTTTTACGCGATTTTATTTTGCACGACTTTTTTTACGCGATTTTCTCGAAGTTACGCGACTTTTTTTTACGTGATTTTGGTCATTTGCGGAGGACAAATCGCGTAAAAAAATTTCCTTTGGATTTTTTTTGCGCGATTTCTCGAAGTTACGCGAACTTTTTTTACACGATCTTTTTTTGCGCGAACGCATCCATCGCGTAAAAACAGAATTTAGTATATTCCGCATTCATATATGCTCCATGTCCATACTGAGTAAACAAGAGCTACTAGTAAACCTTTTTTAAATTTATTTGGAATATAAAAAAACTTTACGATTTGAGTGGTCCTAAGGCGACTTGAAAATCGATGTTTTCACTTAAAAATTATCATAAATTTATGTTATAGTTTTGAGCGTTCATTCCGCTTGACTGAAGTCATTAATGAGATAGTCTTGAAATAAAAAATAAATAACTTTTGAATGCTCCAAAAATACGTTTAAAATTGAAGGTGACCCATCTTGCCCCGCGGCCGTTTATATGGAGATTATATGGAATGTATCGCATAAGAAAAATGGCTGAAAACCATTTTATTTTTTATTTCCAATGAGAGTGAATAATGTTTCAATCAATGCCCCAAACTTTTGTATATTCATGCTGGTCATCTAACAAAATTATTAACATAATCAAAACATGAGTAATGCGCCCGAAAATGGCACTGACCCATCTTGCCCCGCCCCACCCTATATTATAAAGATGAGCAGAACAACTTTCAACAAGCTTAACAAAAAGGTTGTTGCGTATGCTTGCATAACAATTCGTGTGTAGTGGACCTTCTTCTTCTTCTTCTTCTTTATGGCTCGACGTCCCCACTGGGACTTGGCCTGCCTCGCTTCAACTTAGTGTTCTTTAAGCACTTCCACAGTTATTAATTGAAGGGCTTTCTTTGCCTGCCATTGCATGAATTTGTACATTGTGTGGCAAGTACAATGATACACTATGCCCAGGGAGTCGGGAAAGTTTTCCCGACCGGAACGGGAATCGAACCCGCCGTCTCCGGATTGGCGATCCATAGCCTTAACCACTAGGCTAACTGGAGACCTTAACCACTAGGCTAGTGGACCTGGTAACCCTGAAACTAAGATATCTAGGGTTTTATCGAAGTTGCCTTCTCCTATTGTCGTAAGGATTGGCAGTGTAAATTTGCCCGTAAGTTTAATAAAAACTACGAGGAGAGCGCACTGTGTTACGAGAGATGTTTGTCCTGTGAACTGATACTGCTTTTACATTTACATTATATATATAATTAAATAATTAGTCATAATATATAATGTAAATGTAAAGTATTTTTTGGCAAATTATGAAACATAAATTTGCAGTTTAGAAGCTGCTTGAAATAGAAGTTGCTGTCGATATGGTGTAAAACTTCCGAACGTAACATACGTCGTAACAAACTTTTTACTAACATACCTTGCGTTTAAACGTTTAAAGATCACTTCAAGAATTCTGTTATACCTAAACTGTCGCCACTCTCATGACAGTCCCATATGAATAGGAAACCCAGCAAAGATCGGACTGTTATGCGAGTAGGGGCAATAACTTTATAAAAAAAATACATGTTTCCACGATCTGCATAAATGCAATGCCCTGGGGATTTCATAAACAATTCTACCATGATATTTTACCTTGATGGCATTAGCAATGTGTGAAGACCTCACGAATTAGGCTGAATTTAAATGATTTCTCTGCAGAAGCATGTTTTAGAATACCGCTAGCTACTTTTTATCTAAGAATTCATTTGAAATTCATTCAAAACTCATCAGTCAATAACAGCGTAACAAAAAACAACTTTTGATCTGTCTCAAGAGCAAACTTATGTGTCTCTGACAAATCTTGGGCCGCTGAATCCGAATCCAGGCTCAGATTTGCTCCAGCACGTCACAATTTTGAGCTATACCTCAATTTATAGGGCAAAATATGCGATTTTGGGTTTATTTGACTGCAAGCCATTAAGCATGGAGATATTTTTTCAACCATTCAAAGCATAAATTGGTCAATTAACAACTAAACTAACAACTCATACAAAATATTTCGTTTTACCAAATCAAATTTGATAGTTTTAAGCGATTTTTAAATTAATCAAAATTTATAAATTTTGATTTACTTCTTGCGTCGGAAAGTAGATTAAACAATCCTTTTCCAATCTACACATCACAAATTATCAAAATGTCCACTGTAACATCGTAATAATTTAAAGAGAATCGGAACAAAAAGTGCCTCTCTTTTGCAGATTGGACCTTTAGATATGTTTGTCGCCAAATTAGGCAAACATCATGTCGCTTTTTTGGATTTACACATCCACCCGTGTCAATCCGAAATATGACCACGTAAACACTTGCACAGGTTCACTGTGCCACCAAGATACCAATTCTACACCTATGTATTCGATTAAAAGTCCCGTTGCGTAGTTGTGTAACTTGGCAACAAACCCCCATAGAGATAAGTGACATTTCATCACACGAACACTAGCTTGAATTTTTCCATACACAAAAATGCACGCCAATTCAAAGGCTATTCAGATTGCATATGAAAATATTACCCAACTGATTTGGGTAAAACGGCTAAATAATGATAAAACTAACAACCGGGGTAAGAGTGCACATATTTTCCCCCAAGTTTCACTACTACATCTACAAAAGAGACACGCATACATTTGAACGTGATTACCACTATTACACCAACACACACACACTCACATCGCCTTTTACAACCACTTGCAAGTGACTGCGGGTAAGGCGCTGTGGGTGGCTGGCGGAAACTCCCCCCGCCCAACACAACACATCACACATCTGTGAGTGATGAACCCTGCTGATGGCTGAGAAAGCACACGTCAGTGATTTCACTCTCCAAAAGCGCGATGGGAAAATCCTTCTAGAAACAGTCCGCTTGCAATTGGAATTCCCGGCTTTTGTCTTTTAGCTTAGCATTTAGAACAGCTCCTTATTGATTAGTTTATTCAATGAGAACAACACAAGACAATGCAATGCAAACTTTAAACACAGGATTAGATTATCAAACTTCCACATTTTCAGTCCGGGAGAATCGATCGATATGATAGCAGAAGCACTTACATTTTCTTCCTTCGGCTTTATCACAGATTCGGGTTCACTATTTCAACACAATTCTTATACTGCTATTATGCAAATGCACCTGGGGTTATTTAAATAAATCGTTTCACTTTCAATCACGACTTGCTCTTGGCTGTTACAAATTTTCCTTTCTTTTGTAAATCACTGATGACTGGAACTTCGGTGTGAGATCTTTTCTTGTCTGTCGCTGCGATGAAACTATGCCGAAACGGTGCTCGCACGGGTGAATAAATCCTCACTCACAGCGTCCCCGCGGCGGTCGGCGCTCGAGCTAGCCGGTTTTCGTGGACCAATCAGGGCGCACCACGACCGGTTGTATCGCGAGAAGGGCAACAATACGTGTACTTACCCTGACGTTTTCTCTCGCAATCTCCCGCAATCACTCTCGATTCGGTGAGAGTTTTCGAGAAAGATGGTCGTTTGCGTTGGTGTGTGCTTCGCAAGAAGTGGGTGGGTTGGGAAGGGTGGTAGATTGGGTGGCAGCAGCGATGTAAACAACGGCATATCTCTAATAATTTTTGGTAGATCGTTGCTGGTGCAATGTTTTAGGACATTGCTATCATCCTGTAATGGACACGTCAGTGATCTTTTATTTATTTCCTAGAGTGCAATGTTCTTCAATATTCCTTGGAAACTATTATTCTGAATTTATGCTGGAAAATCAAATTGTCGCATGCAAAAACTCATT
>NC_085138.1:63625531-63650531 GCF_035046485.1 Aedes albopictus | reverse complement strand
GGAAAAAGAGAGGGTCGGTAAAAGATAGACGGCGAACCATGCGGTAAGATCTTTCTGATTTATTTATCACGTGTTATTTTGTTAATACTTGTGAATTGATCGCGTCCAGCATTGTCTTGCGCGGAAACGCAAACTACAGATGCGTCGGTGTTTAGCATTGTGTTCTCCTTAGTTGCGAATGAATAACTTATGTAGGGTGAGTTTTGAGGCACAAAAGATCGCGTTCGTCGTCAAAGGTTTAGAAGGGTATTTCTTCGCGAGCGCATTATTAATCGCGAATCAAAACATTACACTCGTTTACCACGACAAAATCCTCAACACATCTCCATTTCCCCTGTCCAAACTCCTAGTGATTTCTCGTAGTAACGCAGAGAATTCCTCGGTTATTGGCCTAAGCGAGAATCACGTCATCACTTCCTTCCCTATCCTCAATTGACCTGCATTCGGACGCGGCCGGCGCTGGTATTGCTTATTGAAAAGTATTGGGATTCCAGCATTTACACAATGAAGAGAAAGCTAATCCCAAGCATCATCTGTTGGTTCTTTGTGTAAATGCAGTTGTCCTTGCAATAACAGAGGAGCAACCGCGGGCGGTCAATCATGCTCATGCTCATTTTTTTTTTCCTCATCTGTAGAGCCTTTTAACCACTGCGTCCATTATTTAGGAATATTGTGGTATGACCCATATTTAATTTGGTGCTAATCGATTATCCTGTCACAATTGAGCTGTGATGGACATTGGTTGATATAGCACTCGATCCCAACTAGGCACAACTCGTTTTATAAAGTCTATTACCCTGTTAAGGTATGCGCACAGCAAAATCTGGCCAAAGAAAATCAAGCAGTAATAATTCATTCCAACTTATTCCCAAACCAAAAGCAATTCATCGTAAAAAAGCATTAATTTACTTTAAATCAACATCAAGACATTGCTGATTTGACTTGTTATATCCGTCATCTCGAGTTTTGAGCTTGAGTCCTTCCGTAAAGTTTTGCACAGTACCTTCGACCGCATGCCAAGAAATTTTTACCACCTTTGTGTCAAAATCAATCTTATTTTTCGATGAAAGCTGTCGTTCTTGACATTTTTTGAAGGTTCCAATTCACGGTTACTCAATATTTTTCAATTGGGTTGAGTTTTGAAGTGTATGAGATTTTACGTTTTTTGGAAAAATGCAGTACAATTTCTACATTGTTTTCTGCATACAAACGCAAGCATTCTCCGCCAATAACAGGGGACAAAAATCAATTCAAATCAATACACAATATCTAAGCTTTTGAATAAGGGGTGCCAGCCATTTTTCCCGACATTTCCCGTAGTGAAAAAGATGATTTGCTGTACATGTATTTCTAAAAGTTCGGTTTTTCAAACCACAAATTCATATTGTTGACCAAACTAAGTATTTCTTGCCAAACTTCGATTTTTTCTTGCTCTTAAGTTGATCTGCAACCTTTCCAGGTTGTAATGATGTATGGAACCGAATACTTGGAAGCTAATTTAGGTCTGCGGGGACGGTCGCTTTAATGTACATTGTCAGATTTTCAGCACGTTTGTGCAAAAACTTTTCGAGGACTTCTTGTTCCCTTGACTCTATTTTAAACACAATGTCAAAATATATCCCGAAGTAAATATTTTTCGATTCCTTACACAATAAGCTTTCATTTGCACCAGAGATTGCCACGATTCGTTGAAAATAGAGAAATTTCTATCCAAAATGCGGTGGCTAGATTTTGCTGTGTGCATACCTTAGGATTACTTTGCCAAACTTCCAAGGGCTCTAATAACCCTTTTCCAAATATTGACAACCTTTGATTGGATAGCTCTCCACAGCTGCAGAGTAAATGTTCAGCGGTTTCGTTTTCACCTTGACAAAAACGACACTCAGATGATTGGATTTTTCCAATCTTGTGTAGATGGTACCTACTGGGGCAGTGACCGGTCATCAGGCCCGTTATTACCCTCAGGTCTCTCTTGTTTAAATTTAGTATGGTCCTGGCTTTTGCTGCACTAGGTCTTATAAATCTTTTTGCTTGTCTGGATGTATCCGTGGCATTCCAATTGGTTTCTACCATAGACATTTCCCATATTTTTAGTTTCGTCTTAAGAGTACACTCAGGAACTCCACAGAATGGTTCAGGGCCTACGAAGCTCGATGCTGCACCCTGTCTGGCTAGATTGTCGGCGTTTTCATTTCCCTGAATTCCGCAATGGCCGGGCACCCAGTATAATGTTACTTCGTTCCTACTGGCCAACTGCTTCAGAGAAAGAATGCATTCCCACACTAGCTTGGACTGGCAAGTGAATGCCCTTAGCGCATTTAGAGCAGCTTGACTGTCTGAGAAGATGCAGATTTTTGCAAATCTGTAATTTCTCCTCAGGCAAGTATTAGCACACTCTAATATGGCTTGAATCTCTGCTTGAAACACAGTGGGACTACATCCCATTGGTATAGCTTTACTTATACCTGGGCCAAAAACTCCAGCACCAGTATTTTCCCCCATCTTAGACCCATCAGTATAAAATACAATAGAACCTGGACGTAAGCTTGGCCCACCAGAATCCCAAATATTGCGGCTTGGTTTAACCACATTAAAGGGAACATCATAGTTGGTCTTCGTTATCATCCAATCCTCTACTGTTTTAATATCTGAGTTTAAATTGAAGTCTTTGACGATCTTCAAATGTCCTACTAGATCACCTTCTAGCAGTTTGTTGTGACGCAGAAACTGCAGGGCACTTTTTGCCGCTTGCAGTTGAACAAATTGGTGCAATGGTAACATATTGAGAAAGGCATCTAATGCAACCGATGGTGTGCTTTTCATTGCCCCTGTGATTGATATACATGCAAGTCTTTGAAGCTTGCTTAGCTTCTTTTGAGCGGTTACCTCGATTGTTTTAGGTCACCATACAAGTGAAGCATATGTAACTTTTGGCCGGACTATTGCTGCATAAATCCAGTTTGTCATGTTTGGTCTCAGCCCCCAGGTTTTCCCCAAGGCTTTATTGCAAACCCAAAGGGCATTTGTACCCTTAGTTAATACCTTGCTTAGATGAGAATTCCAATTCAATCTTTTGTCCAAAGTTACACCGAGATGTTTAACTTCTTCCGAGAACTGAATTTGAACTCCATCTAAAGAAGGTTGGGTAAGATGTAATTTCTTCCTTCTAGTAAAAGGAACGATAACAGTTTTAGAAGGGTTTACGCTTAACCCCTCTTTCCTACACCATTTGAGAGTAACATTCAGCGCATGTTGAAGCCGATTTGAAATCGTAGTATCATATTTCCCACGTACCAAAATGGCCACATCATCTGCGTATCCTATCACCTCAAAACCTTGATTTATTAGCTTTTTAAGGAGTTCGTCCACTACCAGAGACCACAGTAAGGGCGATAGTACTCCTCCTTGAGGACAGCCCTTTATAGATCTAACAGATAGCTGCGCACCTCCTAGATCAGTAGAAATTTCCCGATCTTCTAGCATAGATATTATCCATTCAATAATGCGTTTATCTAAGCCCCTTGCTTTCATTGCTGAACGCATGGAGCTGTAGGATGCATTGTCAAATGCTCCCTCAATGTCGAGAAAAGCAACCACGGCTACTTCCTTGGCTTGAAGCGATTTCTCAACTTTGCTAACTAACGACTGTAGCGCCGTTATCGTAGATTTACCCGATTGATAAGCATATTGAAATTTACAAAGAGGCATTTCTACTAAACTTGTTGACTTAATAAAGTCATCCATGATTTTTTCCATAGTCTTTAACAGAACACAAGAAAGGCTTATTGGTCTGAAGGCTTTTGGAGTTGTTTTGTCCCGTTTGCCAGCTTTTGGGATAAACACAACACGAACCTTACGCCTCGCCTTAGGTATGTGAGTTAACGTAATACTGGCTCTGAATATTTCGGTTAAGAGCGGACAAAGCGCCTCTTTTCCCTGTTGAAGTAAAGCTGGGAAAATTCCATCTTTCCCGGCAGATTTGAAAGGTTGAAAAGAACTCAGTGCCCATTCGATCCTCGACGGCGTGAAGATATCACAAGCTTTTTGATAGGCATTGGTCGACCATGCATGTCTTACCTTATCTGAGTCCTGTTCTTCATCCGAACAAGGAATCGACCCTGGGAAGTGAGTTCTCATCATGATTTCCAATGTTTCAGAAGAGTCAACAGTAAAACTGCCATCTTCCTTTTTAAGACTGCCAAGACCATTTAAATGGTCCTTCGAAAGGACTTTATGAAGCCTTGCAGCTGTAGGAGCGTTATTGATGTCTTCACATACCCGTCTCCAATCCTTCCGTTTGGCTAGCCTCAATTCTCTGTTGTATTCTGTAAGGGCTTGTTTATACTGAACCCAATCAGATGTAACTTTTGCTCTATTGAACAACCGTCTAGATTTCCTCCTCAGTTCTGCCAGCTTATCATTCCACCAAGGGACATCCCTGTTGGATGACCTCTGTCGGATTGGACAGCTAGCATGATATGATGAGATCATTTTATCAATAATCTCATCAGAGGCATTTTCCAACTGTGAAACAGACAAGATCTGCTCACCCGCATAAGAATTTTCATTCATTAAATAGAAGCGATAGAGTTAGTTTTCTTTGGGTTTCTATAGCTTTCAATTAAATTTGATCCGGCTTTATAATCGAACCTGATATGTTTGTGATCTGACAGTGATTCCTCATCAGAAACATGCCAGTTCACGATCTTATCTGATAGCAGATAACTGCAAAGCGTAAGATCTAAAACTTCTTGTCGAAGAGCATTAATAAAAGTGGGCGATTCCCCTTTATTGCATATGTCTATATTATTAGACGAAATGTAATTCAGGAGATCCTCACCTCTTTTATTAATATCAGTACTGCTCCATATGGTATGATGGGCATTTGCATCACACCCTATAACAAATTGGGCGTTTATTTTTTTGCAATAATTAACAAAATTTACGACCAAAGATGGAGGCACATCATCAACGTCTCCTGGAAAATATGCTGAAGCAATACATACCTCAGTTTTTCCCTGGATTGTTGGGACCTCCATTTTAATCGCAACAATGTCTCTTGTAATAAACTCAGTAATTAGGACAAATTTTGTTCTCCTACTTACTAAAATGGCTGTTCTTGGATTAGATTCGTCATACAAGATACTACAATTCTGCGAAGAGCAACCCATTACCCTTCCATTATTTACCCAGGGCTCTTGAATTAATCCCACGTCTAACTGTTCTCTAATAAATCTTCTGCTGAGCACAGCTGAAGCACCCTTCGCGTGGTGAAGATTTATTTGAATAATTTTCATTGTACTCATTTTTTTTTATTTACTATTTTTTATTGATAATTTATTAAACAAAGAACATAATATAATTGGCGGGGCACTTTAATCCCGCTGCTGGAGACGATTTTGAATAGACGAATCTGTAGTAGCTCCGCTGGGCTTCCTGGCTTTTGATTTATTAACATCATGGGCTTTGTTTTGCCCTTGGCTACCTAAATCATCAGCTCTTAGGTTTTTGTAACCAAGGGCATTTTGTTGCCCCTGGCTGTCTAATCCTATAGCACCGGCGGTGTCTACATCTTTTCCAGAACTTCCCGAGTGAACAAAAGAATAATTTTCAGCTCTACTTGTCCCTGGAATGTTATGGCCTTCCAGGACTAGCTCACAATCCATGGCCTTTTCGTCCGGGGCAACTGTAGGGATAACTGGCACTATTCTTTTATCAATGGGTTGAGCAGGGCGTTTCTTAGTAATTTGAATCTGCCCATACCTGTAATGCAATACAAATTTCTTCGCACTTAACTTCCGCAAAGAGGAATCGTCTACCGTAAAGTTAAGTTCAAGGTGCTCGCCCTTTACTCGACGGTATAGAACCCTCCATGTATCAGCAAACATATCTTCATTTTGGCTCTCAATGAGAGACAAAATCATGTCGTTACTGTATTTGGCACTCCATGGGAAGAAAGCAATTAGGACTTCGGGACGTGGGATTTTATCCTCGTCCACGACAACCAAATCTGCCCCTTCCCAAAGTACCAGTGACGTAAATTTATCTTTTACCCAATTAGCGGTTTCTTTGCCCTGGCATGTGAGCACTAGGTACCCAGGCCTAAACCTACAGCAAGCAAACTTAGGCTTGAATTGTTCCCGGCGTTGCTGAACAACTTTCAACAGGAGGGCTTCTTGTACCACTTCCTGTTGGTTAGTTGACAGCTCAATCACAGGATAATTCTTGGGCATAATTCCTAGCCTTACCCGGTTAGCAATATCGCTATAAGTAGGAGCAGGGAGGGCCTCTCGTCCCTGCCCATGCATAGTCCTCGAAATGTGTGGCAGCTTAGCTCATGCTCATGCTCAAATGTCAAATAGAATTATCTTAGCTTAAACTGACTGCACATATCTATCGATGCTACTTTATTGCCCAATGAATCAACCGAACAATTGGGTTCTTTAGGGGTATCCGGATTATTGCATAATCAGATTTTCCACCCAAAAATTAGTCTAAATCCAAATTTTCATAATTTTTGGAGCCCGGGAACTATTTTTAAAATGTATTTAAAGTTTGTATGGGGAAATTTTTTTGTTCGGGTCGAACTGTCATTTTATCGATTGAACTGTCATTTTATCCACGAAAATTAAAACTGTTTTATTGATTTAACCATCAAAACAAAGGTATTGAAATTTAATAAAATCACTTTATACTCAGAAAAATGAGCTCTTTCGATTAGGCTATAGAAAATAGCAATATTTTATTCGCTAAACAACCCAATTGCCTGGGAGCGATCAACATTCTCTCTGTGCACGCTTCAGAGACTTTTTTGACGGTGCAATAACGGCGCCGGCCATGTTATTACAATCAGGTTGGAAGAGGGAAGGAATATTAGCACCACCTTTTGGACCGCGTTCAAAGCTGCGGGACGTTAATAAGGTGGTCCTCTATAAATACGAAACATGGACCATGCTCCAGGAGGACCTGCAAGCACTCGAAGTTTACGAGCAACACGTGCTAAAGACGACCTTCGGCAGTATGCAGGAGAACGGTGTATGGTGGGGAAGGATGAACCACGAAATCGCTGCACTTTTCAGCGAACCCAGCATCCGAAAGATGGCCAAAGCCGAAATGATATGGTGGGCAGGGCATGTTGCAAGAATGCTGGGCAACAATCCTGTTTAGCTGATGTACGCTACTGATCCGATAAGCACAAGGAGGTGTGGAGAGCACAATAATATAAGCACACGAAGAGCACGGTGAGCGAACCAGGTCGAGTTTTATCAGGCGAGCATTCAGAGTGACAGAGTATCGAGAACGTCTTTGTTGCGTACTATTGTTGGTTCTGTTATCCTTATTGTGATGGATAAAAGCACGGTATTCATTGGTATCTGCATTCACATGTCAGAAGGGTCAAACTCGTTTTTCTAAACAAACACGTTTCTATCGCTGTAGGGTTTATCTCTATCCATCCACGCATGACGATACCCTTAACAGAAAGATTAATTTTCTCGCTTTCTGCGACAGAAACATGTTTGTTTACAAAAAAAAACGCGTAAGTCCCTTTTGACATGCTAGTGCAGATATGTCCCGTGAATTTTGTTGAATTGTATTCTTGAACACAAAGAAATGCATAATCGTCGCTAGGTAGATTAGAGTTTTAGAGTTATTTTCAAATAATTTCCACTGCACAACACTAGGTACCGGATCTCCCGTGTAAAAAAGTGCTACCACAGCGGAATGTTTTCCGACGGTCACAACAGCGACTACTGTTGCTCCTGCGTTGCTCACTGGTTCACTTCAAACCCGTAGTTATTGTCTGGAATAGCTTCGCCGTGCAATGCACGTACAAACAAAACGATCCATTACGACCAGTACCAGTAACATGATCGGGAGCATAAAATAGCAGAGTGTAGTTTTCGATTTCAGTGAATTGGGTATGCTCTGCTGCTATGCAACTCACGTCCCACACTGCATTTACGAGAGTCCATGAGGAGGTCCGTAGCAGTTGCGGTGCGGGGTGCAGAGTTGTTTAGAAAATTGATTGTAAGCAAAAACTAATTAAAACTGATATTCGGGTGATCGGGACGCCGAGGTGGGGAAGTTCATGCACCGAGTGCAATACCTGCCAACATCTGCGTGAGAAAGCGAGTTCACTTTCGACGACTGGTTACCAATGCGAGCATGCACATGAATGGGAATGGGTTTCGGATCGGATTCAGGGCTATTTGCAGCGATTAGGCGTAGAGCAATCACGCGTGTATGGGCGGAGATCCGGAATAGGTGTTGTCAGTTAGCTATCAACAAGAGTTGACCATACGCCATTGGATTGGAAGAACCGGAATCCCTAATCTAAACGCTTCATGTTGAATACACAAACACGGTTTTGGACCAACATAAATAGCATAGGAAACGATTCAACCAGCCGAGCAACTCCATCTCGCCTTTCCCATTACCCTAAAAGCTTGTCTACATTTACCGATGTTGTACTACACACGAGCGGAACACGCATAGTACATTACGCGTCGTGTTGAAGACCTACACCGAGAATACGATCCGGCAGCGGGAACCACAGAGAGCCAACACCCGACCGACCGTCATCGTCTTTTGTCGCAGAACATGCAAAAAACAACTTCTATTTGTCTATCTGCCATTTATCTTCCAAACAATTAATATTCATCTTCAATCCGAAGATATCCCAGGAGAGGCGGGGATGTTCTGCGGTTAATCTACGCGAGGAGCCCTTCTCTCCGGCTGTGGCGGCGTCGGTTGGGCTTTCGTTTGGTGATGCGTTGTCTTGTCAGCTTCCTTCTTGATGCCGCGTGCGGCGGTGGAATGATCCAATGATACAACACATCGATCACCACCATCACCACCAACCGTGGTCCGACTGGACCCCTTGTTCCTTCCTATTCGATCTCTCTTGGTTTTGCTATCTCTCGTATATTCGCATGTGATGTCATCGCCTACACGCAGCTTGTAATGCGTTCAAGAACGATCCGATCGATGACGACCACAACGACGACGATGGCGGCGCGGCGGCGGAAGACTCGTTGGAGTCTGCGTTGCGTTGTTGTCTACGACGATCGCCGGGCCGAGATCTGGTCGGATTGTATTATTATTTTTTTTATCGGGTTGCGTGCAATGAATCGAAAAATAAGATCATGTTCGAGAACTTGACCGTGCAGTTGCAGTTGAGATCGAGGGGGGTGGAATGACCGGAGCGGGAAATGAGCAGTTGGGGGTAAACCATTGGATTACAAGCACGGTTGACTGAAAAATGGCTCGTAAGGGCCATTGATCCAGGGCGAGCAGCCGCTGGTGAATGAACTATGTTGCACAGTCTTCGTGTGATGCAAGGGGGCATTGACATGATGAATGAATCAGTAATCCTTTTTTAATTCATTTTTATTTCTCAAACATAAATCAATGACGATCAAGCTGATCTATCCTACAGGGTGATTTCCATTGAATGACATGTGATAGTTTGATATTAATAGATTCTAATAATAATAATTCCATAGTAATTCACGTCCGATCATATCCACAGATCTTCGCTATCCTTTGAATAAAAACGATTTCAGACAAAAATTCCTTCACAAATCGTTCCTATAAGGGTAAACATATGATTAGTTCAATGAACTATTGTGGAATTCCTTTGTCGTGCATAATGCTAAACAGCTCGGTGCGGTAGGCACTGTTGTATGCCGCCTTCAAGTCAAAGGACAGGTGATGCGCTGCAACCTGGAATGCACGACATTTCTGGAGGATTGACAATATGGTAACGATCAGGTCCATTGTCGACAGGCCGTCAATGATACCGGCCTGATATCTTCCCTTGAATTCATTCTTTCATTCGATAGCATTTTGGTGATCGCTCTGAATGGTGATCGCCATGAAGTACTCACGTTTCAAATAGTCTCCATTCTTGTGAATGGGGCAGATTACCCCTTCGTTCCACTCCTTCGGTAGCTGTTCGATTTCCCAGATCCAGATGAGATGACCAGCTTTCCTTTGCCCATCTAGATGAATTCAACTGCGAAACCATCTTCATCAGCTGCTTTTTTGGGTTTTTGTACTGGTGAATGGCGTCATTAACTTTCCATAGCATAATTTACCTTACCGGTCAGACTAAGGCCTGTGTGTTCTCTGCTGTACATAGGAGTCGTCTCCATTCTCCATTCGGTCCATGGCTGTGTGTCTCCAATTCCGCTCTGTGCGAAGGGTCTGCAAATCGTTATTCACTTGATCGACCCACCTAGCTCACTGCGCACCACGTCTGCTCGTATCGGTCGGATGACTCTGGTGAACCATGTTAACTGGGTTGCTATCCGACATTCTGATGACGTGACCCGCCCACCGTAGCCTCCCGACTTTCATGGTGTGGACGATGGTTGGTTCTAGCAGCTGATGCAGTTCGTGGTTCATTCGTCTTCTCCAAGTCCCATCTTCCATCTGCATTCCACCGTAGAGGGCACGCAACACCTTCCGTTCGAAAACGTCATGGGCGCGTTGGTCCCATGCTTTGCTCTAGTAGAGTTAGTCACGAGCTGACCAATTGGCATGTGTCAGATGAAGAATCTTTATCTGACCATCGCTACATCTTTTTTGAACATTTAAATGTTACTTCGCAAACATTGCGTTTCAGAAATCCCCGGTCAACAAACTGGGATCTTTTTACTGATTTGATTGCGGCCAAGTTTCATGGATACTCATCATCCATTGACACTCCAAGTGATTTAGATGATGCCGTTGATACTACAACGACCTTCATCATGGAAGCTTTTGAAGAAGCATGCCCTCTACGGTCTGTGAAAATCACAAGACCAACCCCTTGGTGGAACTCTGATCTGGCGAAACTCAGGAAACAATGTAGAAAGAGTTGGAACAGTCGACGTTCGGCTGGTTCGGAGGCTTTCAGGTCGGCCCGCAAGGCCTACAGGAAAGCTCTCCGGTCTGCTGAACGATCCGGCTGGAAAAACCTTTGTACAAATGTTTCCAGTTTGAGTGAAGTCAGTCGGTTAAATAAAATCCTTGCGAAATCTAAGGATATCCGAGTGAACGAACTTCGTTTGCCAAATGGCGATCAGACTTCCTCTGATGAGGCAGTTCTGGAATGCTTGTTCAGCACACAATTCCCTGGATGTGTGGATATTACATCTTCGGATGAACCTGATGTCTTTTCTTGTAGTTACGATTCCCTGGCTTCGGCTCGGAGTATTGTAACTATAGAATCGATTGAGTGGGCACTTAATAGCTTTGCTCCTTTCAAATCTCCTGGGGCAGATGGGATTTATCCTATTTTGCTTCAGAAGGGATTTGATCATTTCAAACATGTTTTGAAAAAAAAATACTTGTTTGCAGTTTTGCTACAGGGTATATTCCCAAATCCTGGCGGGATATTACTGTCAAGTTTATTCCGAAAGTGGGTCGTGCGTCGTATGACGAAGCAAAGAGTTTCAGACCTAACAGTTTGACCTCTTTTCTTCTGAAACGCTTAGAACGCATTGTGGATCATCACGACCGTGATGTTCATCTGGCCAACGTGCCTCTTCATGTGAACCAATTTCTACCAATCTGGTAAGTCCACTGTGACTCTTTTACACAAGATTGTTTACGATATCGAGAAAGCATTCGCTCAAAAGCAATCTTGTTTGGGTGTTTTCTTAGATACCTTTGACCTTTGATGCCTTTGACAATGTTCCTTTCGATGCCATATTGGAAGCCGCACGGAGTCATGGTATATCTCCAATGATTTCCAATTGGATTCATCAAATGCTCAAAAACCGATATTTCTTCTCGACATTGCGTCTAGCAGGGATTTGAAAATTGAGTGTTTGTGGATGCCCCCAAGGGGGAGTCTTATCACCGCTTTTGTGGAATCTCGTAGCAGATACGCTATTGAGGCAACTTAATAATAGCGGTTTTCCTACTTATGGTTTTGCGACGACTAACTAGCATTGTTAGTTGGTATGTATATCACCACCCTTTCCGACCTGATGCAAAGCGCCCTTCAGGTAGTTGAGGGTTGGTGTCGCCAATATGGCCTTTCGGTTAATCCGAGTAAAACATCTATTCTAGACGAACATTTGAAAAGGGCCTATCTGCTTTTTGTAAACAAACATGTTTCTGTCTCTGCAGGGCCGATCTGCATCCACTCACGCACATCAACACCCCTAACAGATAGCTTGAAGAACACTCTTTCTGATAAGGGTGTTGTTGTGCGTGGGTGGCTGCAGATGGGCCCTACAGAGACAAAAACATGTTTGTTTACGCAAAGCAGATAGGCCCTTTTCAAATGTTCGTCTAGTATTGTTCTTTGTACGGAAAGGCGAAACCGTAATGGCGTTCGACCTTTGTGTCTCTTTGATTCTGAAATCGATGTGACTGAACAGGTAAAGTACGTTGGAGTCATTCTTGATTCCAAGCTTTTCTGGACACCTCACATTGAGTTCAGAATCAAGAAAGCTTGTATGGCCTTCGGGCAATGCCGGCGAACCTTTGATACAACTTAGGGTCTAAAACCCAAGTATATCAAATGGATCTACACAACTGTTGTTCGGCCAATATTAGCCTATGGATGTCTAGTGTGGTGGCAAAAAAAGCGAAATGAGAACGGTCCAATCAAAGTTAGGCCATCTCCAAAGGATGTGCTTAATGGCGATGTTTGGAGCGTTCTCTTCAACTCGCACGGCAACGCTCGAAGTTCTCTTTAACGTTGCTCCACTACACATTCATCTCAAACAAGAAGCACTTTCTTGCACTTACCGTCTACGGGTACTCGGTCTTTTAGAGGAAACTCCTGTGAACCGCACATCAACACACACTTCGTTGTTTCCACTTTTGGTGAATTGCGACAAAATTGTCCTTGCTTCAAATGATCTTACAATTGCTTGTAATTTTCCATATAGGACATTTTCCACGAAATTCCCTTCCCGGGAAGAGTGGACATCTGGACATCTGGAAAGAAGTATTTCAAACGGCATCGTATGTTACACTGATGGCTCCCTTCTCGAAGGTCGAGCACGTGCTGGTGTTTATTCTCGTGAGCTAAGGCTGTATCAGTCTTACTCACTTGATAGACACTGCACCGTTTTTCAGGCCGAAATCTTTGCTCTTATGTGCGGAGTGCAATCAGCATTTCAGCAGCACGTAATGGGCAAAGTAATATACTTCTGTTCAGATAGCCAGGCTGCTATTAAAGCACTTGCTTCAGCCAACTCCAGGTCGAAGATAGCTATCGCTTGTCGAACTCAAATCGAGGAGCTGAATTCAGCAAACGCTGTTCACCTTGTATGGGTGCCTGGCCATTCTTCCATCGCTGGAAATGAATTGGCTGATGAGTTAGCTCGCACTGGAGCATCACATGACTTCATTGGCCCTGAGCCAGCTATTCCGATATCGAAGTGTTGGGTAAAGCTTCAGATTCACATCTGGGCTGCTATTCAACACAGACACTACTGGAATAGTTTGGAATCATGTCGTCAAACCAAATTGTATTGTACTGAGCCATCCCCAAGGGTGGCGAAGTATCTTACAAATCTGTCAAAGCATGCTGGCATTCTGGTCAAAGCATTGACTGCCCACTGCCGGCTCAGCTATCACATGAATCCGATTATGGAACTTCGTATCATTTGACATTTAACTGTCCAGTTTTTGCGCAACTGCGTTTCCGAATATTCCGTAAACACTTATTAAGTGAAACTGACTTCACTGAGACCTGAATATTCAGGACATTCTGTTGTTCTTAACCCGCTGTGGTAAAGAGCTACAGGCTCTCTTTCGCTTTATGCGTTGTTACAGTGCCCTTTTTAGGGCGCTGTTTGAATCCATTGTGGTATGCTTATGCGTTAGTATCTTCTTCCAGGATACTTTTCCTATTTCCTCACCTGTCCTTATCCCCATCCTTATCCTCATTTTCTTCCTTTTCCCTCAGGTAGATGATGAAATAGGCTATTATTTTGGCGATGGCACAAATGTCCCAAATGGAGGATAACGTGCCTCTGGAGCTGGCCTTCTGATACCTGATACCTGCTCGTACCGGTCGGATGACTCTGGAGAACCATTTTAACCGAATTACTATTCGATATCCTGATGACATGACCCAACTACCGTAGCCTCCCTACTTTCATGGTGTGGAGGATGGTTGGTTCCAGCAGCTGATGCATTTCGTAGTTCATTGGTCTTCTCCAAGTCCCGTCTTCCATCTGCACTCCACCGTAGATGGCACGCAACATCTTCCGTTCGGAAACTCCATGGGCGCGTTGGTCCTCTGCACGTAGAGTCCATGCTTCGTACCCATAGAAGACTACTGGTCTAATCAGCGTTTTAAGGTCTTTATCCACAATAATCCGGACACAGAAACACGGCTGTAACTTTGCAATGGATCGATAAAATTGGCTACAAATTTCACTGGAAACTCTTTGGTGTATGTTTATTATTTGAGCAAAATTTGATGAAGATCGGTGCGATATTTTTTGTTGTAGCAATGTAACAGTAAAACGTGCGTAAATGAATGTTGCACAGCACCTGGTTTATAATGTCAGCGCTGTAACTTTTGAAATTGGCAAAGGAAATGGCTGAAACTTTGAGCACAAACCTTTCAATATACATCTACTGCATCGGCAAAATTTCAAAAACATCGATGTACTATCAATAACACTAGTTTACAAAATAAAACGAAAGTCGTGAACTTCTGTCAAGGACCAAAATTTTTGAAGCATAATTTAGCGCTGATTTCGAAACCGTGCTTCAAAAAATTTAAAGTAGAACAGTTTTTTAAGTTTTAGCTCAATATCGAGTTTTACAACTTTTTAAAATATGGAATTTAATAAAATTCAAATATCTTGCGTTTTGTTCAACCAATTTTAAATCTTTTTCCATAAATTTAAAGCTGAATATAATACCTTGCGATCATCTGAAAGCAGGTTTTGCGTCAGATTGATGAAATTCAAAATATTGGTGAGTTTTGGGGACGATCTCCTTAAATTTTAGCAAAATTTTCTAAAATATTTGAAGAAATGTATTTTTTTCAATAAGAAAAAAAAAACAATTTAAAAATTCTTTCTCAACGTTTATTTGACATATCATATGTAAGCGAGTTGCAGTAAAAAATTCAGCTCAATCGGAGCATTGATTACGGAGAATGAGATGTGTTAGGTGAGCGACATTGCTTAAAAATAGAACAAAAATCGTTTTCAAATCATCAACCTTGTATGGAAAGTCGTTAAAATTTCCGCTTTACTGTAATTTTTTTCCTTCGCGTTTTCGAACTCAGGGCATGATTCTACACCAAAAACGATCTTCAGCTTACCGAGTTCAAAAATGCTGTAAACTAGTGTAATTTTATAGTCAAAACACGTATTGGGACTAACCGTGGTTTTAGCCCTTTCGACAGCAATTAGTGAGCACCTCTTATTGTTCCGATTGTACTGTTGAAAGTACTATTCCAATAATCATGAAATTTTGCGGACATAATATATACATGATTAACTAACTTCTGTGAAAATTTCATAAAAATTGGCAGTGGTATTCGATAGTTATGAATAGGCTATAAAGCATATGAAAAATACGGAAAATATTCGCAAATACTCATCCACATCAGCAGTGATAGCTTTCCAACCAGTTGATTTGAATTGATGAAATTTTGTAAGAAAGAGTATGAATGTGTATCATAACTGCTCACGAAATTTCATCATTATTCTAACTGTACTTTAGACTGCAGTGGAAAAAACCATCAGTCAAGCAGATGAAAATTAGATAGTTAACTTCCGTGTGACGGTGAACTTAGTTCGATCGTAGAGATCTTCGGAGTTCAAAGTAAGCTCAATTTCTTGTTACAATGCGTCTCTGAATTTATTTGTTCGACCTTACCCCTTATCATTTCAGCTTACAGCATGAAGTCATTTCGAGATTCATTGAGCTCTTGGTAGAGTTTCCGTGTTTCTTGAGAACGGCACAGCTCGAACGCTTTACGAAAACCGAAATTTGATCTGATGATGAACCGGTATGACGTCACGCCCTCCACTCATTTTTTAGGCACTCTACTAGCACAAGCTTACAGAGAGTTCCTCCACACCTCATATAAATCACATTGCTCAAGAGGGTCCTCATGAAGCTCGCTTTCATTCGGCAACGCTGCTGCCTCGAGATTCTGTGGGCGAGCAGAGGTGGCCATCGGTAGCGTACATCGTGGAATACGGAGAGTTTTAGGAGCAGTTTGATCTTCATCAGCTAGTGGTTAGAGTTAATCATAGTGATTTCTCCAAAAGCTAGACTTTACATATACTGGCGTGAGTGAGAAATGGACAAATTGAGGTGAAATTTGCGAAAAAGTTACTCGTCCTCTCGGTGAGACTCGAACTCACGACTCCTACTTCGAGTCTCACCGAGAGGACGAGTAACTTTTTCGCAAATTTCACCTCAATTTGTCCATTTCTCACTCACGCCAGTATATGTAAAGTCTAGCTTTTGGAATAAAGTAAAACTTCCATTCGGCTGGTTAAGCCGCAAAAATCGATAATTAATTAATTTAATTAGTGATTTCTGCTGGCTCTCGCAGTCGATGGGTTCTGCCTGACTTTTCGGCACATTCAATTTGGCCTTTTTCAAGGGTCAACTGTCTAATAAAAAGTGCCGAAACGTTGGGCAGAGCAAAACTTTTCGTTTTGATCGTCTAAATCTAGTAATCACGAGAGCTAGTAGAAATCCAGACATTTTCCAGTTGAATCAATACGTCGTTGATTTTAATGCCACGATAATGTTGGAGAATCAGAACGTGATCGATTTGCAATTCCGTCTGCTGTGGTGATCTTCAGGTGTAACGAGAAGGGAGTCTGTTTTGGAAGAAGGTGCTACAAATGACCATATTCTTGGAGGCGGAGAAATGGATGAGTTCTTGGCTGTTTTCGTTCGTCAGCTGGTGTGTGCTGGTCAGCTAGAATTTCCGTTTCTGGCCTATCAGAACATCTAGGTATAGTGTGTTGTGATTATTTTGAGCAGCAGTCATACTCGTCTTAGAGCTGCGCGTAGAATGCGGTCTTGATGATGACAACGTACCTGAGGAACGTACCAAGTTTCCAATCGTCGCAGGAGTTTCCATTGGATCTGGTTCATACTCTTATCTTGTTTCCTTTTCGCTGCTTGTTAGTCTTACGGCTGGCGTTATGCCTTTGACCAAAGCTCCCACCGGGGTTGATTGTTCTATCTTTACTAAGGTTGCTCGCAACCCTGCGGTGCCACAACGAAGTAACGATAGGAGTTGCTGGGAAGAGGCTGATGTCCTTAATGGGGTCTGTATTACGCGTTACCCGACTTAAATACATAAATTTTCAAACACGTTTAGTTGATCTTTATTATACGCTCATGATATTGTTGTATTTGGGTATTTATTTTCGGGTCCGTCATAATAGACACCAAAAGCGTCTCGGACATTTGTCCCGCTAAAAATTCAAATTGCACTTGATCCACTCTGACTCTCCCCAGCTCATTCTGTTGCATTCCACCGGCCGACCCGCCGGAGTAGCTGGGCGCCAGCCTATTGACGGTGATCAAAACAATCGACCGAGGGTCGGCGCTTTGGCAAATTTAATAGAATCCAATTTATACTGGTCCATGCTGCCGCCGCCAGGAGAGACGTTTGTTTCCTTTGGCCGTCCTCGACCGTCAACATCATCTTTATGCGATCCCTCCATCAAAACTACATACCTAACTATAAGCAGCAAATGTAGTAATATGGAAAAGAGACGTGAGACTCAGACCGATGGATGGTTGTTTATACTTGGCGGCCACTAGCCAGCCAGCCAGCGTGGACATGCGACTCCATGAACTTGCATCAATTTATGGACCTGCATGCGCAGGAACTATGACGCTCGGTCGACGGACGTCTCTGATCTTGGTCTTCCCCGTTGAGTTGGGGCCGTACGCTTCGTGCCCATACAAACGTCACTCTCCGGCGATGGGCTGCTGGCTCTGGGTGGATGCTAATGTAAACAAAAAAATGTGTTTGTTTCGTGTGCGATGATCAAGTAGCAACGCAACGCAACGGGTAGGCAGGGGGATACGAAGGGGCCTATGCACGATCGAGAGTTTAGAGATCCTACAACACAGCACACACCAAGTTGACGACGACGACGGTAGCCAAGAGGGCAAAGAACTGTTCGACTTGAGAAGCCGATCGGTGCGTCGTCGTACGGAGTCCCGGCTTATGGTCAACAAAGTTTTGTAGGTATTTATTATTATGAGAGTGTGTTGACGGTCAGAACCGGTCAGCATCAATAGCCGATGACTGTCGATATGGTTACTGCCATGCCATACACGCTAACGCCGCTCAGCACTAAAGTGCATAATTTCCAGACTACACCAAAAATGTGTAACCCTTGCACATTTACAAAATCAGCTCCAGTGTCCGCAAAATCGTTAAATTCGCAAAAAAATTGTACGCCAATCTAGCTAGGTTTACTAGTGACCTTGGAAAACAAAAAAAAATCAACATTTCGCATCTAGACGAGTGTACGAGCTGTTTTTCGAGAATGTGTAACTGTTACACATTTTTGTGTGGTCTGGAAATTATGCACTTATGAGTAGGTCTTACACATTTTAGTGCTGAGCAGTTTTAGCGTGTATGGATGGATGGTCGATCAATCGATGAATGCGTATGCAAACGCTAGAAGTTCGAGTGTCGGATTATAGGTAGCTAGCTGCGGTAGCGGCAACACGTAAACGTGATAAGCAAGATCGTGCTAATGACCAATTATCCTTCAGGTGATATGACCGGCGTGTTTGGTTTTGTCTGCCGGTGATAGCTCAAGGATAATCGATTCAATTATCGTGGTGTGAGGAAGTTTTTGGAATTAAGAAATGTTCGTTCGTTGTTTCGGCATATGAATGAGTTTACTTTTTGATTGACAAAATGCCCCAACGTTCAGGAACGAATAATATTCCTGAATGTGCCCTTATCAAAACATGTGGCAAATGGTTTAAAAATACATGGATTTCTTGCAGGCAGGTGAGTTCTGATTTTCTGATAATTTTAATATCAACTATATCAACCAAGGGTTTTGTTGTACAAATGGAGACGCATGGTTTATTAGTTTTCGCTTAGATCGTTGCAATTCCTAAAAAGCTAGAATGATTCGCTGATAGGGTAGCGAACCACTTGGGTAGCGGTCGGTATTTTGGGCGCTCTTCGCTATAACTCAGTCAATTCCAAACCAATTGACTTGAAATTTTGTACACGGCTAGATACTTTATGTATATCATCGCATTCCAAAATTTGTGTCAATTGGTTCAGAATTGGCTGAGTTATAGGAGAAAAGTGCCCAAAATAGGACCCCTGCCGAGATAGTTCCACTTCCCTATCAATTCCAATCAATTTGTGTAGTTCGCTTCGTTCCAATTGTAATCGTCCCGATGTTATCGTATACTTCCGAATTTTTGCCTGAAACTTAATGGTGCCTTGAAACAAAATTTCGAACTAATCTAGCAAAATCTCAAAGATATTTTGCAGATTTTGCAAAAATAAAACACGCAGTTGCTACTCCAGTATCGCCAGATCAGCTACACTCATGCAAGAAACCAATGAGATAGCTGCTTAGGACTAACAGACATCTTCAGTGTGTGAGCGTTGATGGTCTTCTATTTTGAGGAGAGAATGGCGCTTGCTGCGTCAGGTTGCCGGTCAATCCACCAAGGGAAGGGAAATGATGACTGCAATTGAGTTGAGTCCTCCGTGCCTGCACAAGGTTACGCGGATGTCGCAGTGTTGGTGGAAAATGTTTATTTTTGAAACAGGGTTCACGCATTTGTGCATGAATGCCAGGCGAAAGTGATAGATTGTGTGAAGATTACTATGAAGTGGCACAGTTTACTTCGTTGCATAACATGTAGGCGTTATATGATAGGTTGACAATGTGCTGTATTTTTTTTTCTTTATTTTTGAGACTTTCAGCCCTGAGCTGGTTCGTCTCTTTTCAGTGTGCTGTATTGAAAATTGGAAGAAAGAGAACATACGAATGAGATATAAATGTAGAAGAGAGAGAAAAGTAAATAGAAAGATACAAAATAGGAAAAAAAGAAACGAGCCAGGGATTGAACCCAGGACTTTCTGCAAATGTATCAGAAGCAGTAGCCACTAGACCACCAAGTTTGCCTTGTTTTGCAGGTTTGGTGGGCACATTCTGAAACTGAGGTCGAAATGTACATATTTCGCTTTATGTTTTGCACTGTGTAATGCGATCAACGGTCATGTCAGTTCATTTTGGTGTGCTGTCGTTACATGGTGAGTTTATTTCATGTTATCGGTCCTATGTTGAGCTAGTCTTTTAGTCGCAAATATATTAAAAACCTGAACGATAGCACTTCAGTGATAATCGGAGTGGGTTATCTTTTACTTCAATAGAAATAAAACCAATCGCTTTTCCGCAGCGTTTATTTAATATTCTTCCATTGGTGTTTATATGTCATGGTTTGACTTGAGTCTCTGCATGTCGAAAAATGTTACAGGAAGTCGAATTTTTCAGCATGACTTTCATAATATCGCTCTATTCTTATCCGTATAGATACAAGACAACTCTAAATGAGTGAAAGAAATAATGACTACTCAAACATAATAATGAAAAGATAATCAGATTACATTACGCTTTACTACAGAAATATCTATCTGAAAATACATTTTTTTTAGATTTTCTCCGAGTTTTTTATTTAATCTAATTCATACATTTTCATTCAGTCATACTTTGCTGAGAATACCATAGTTCGATTTCCGGTCGGTTCAGAATCTTTTCGTAAGAGAGAATCCATACATGATTTTACAGTTTCTTTTTAGCAATTTTCAACCTTTTTTTACTCTGTG
The DNA here is from genome assembly GCF_035046485.1 of Aedes albopictus. Classification (NCBI taxonomy): domain Eukaryota; kingdom Metazoa; phylum Arthropoda; class Insecta; order Diptera; family Culicidae; genus Aedes; species Aedes albopictus. The sequence continues at coordinate 63,629,698 of NC_085138.1, read as the reverse complement.
TAGCATATTTTTTCATACCTAATACATGGCTCGCTACATTATCGAACAGTCTTCTTCTCTCCCAAATGGAGTAATCCTCGAAAGAATGCTTGAAAATTATCTGGAAGAATTCAGTCTCAGAAAAAAAAAACACCGGAAGAAATCCTAGGAGGAACATCGGTAGGAATTAGGGAAAATTTCTCTAAGGAATCACGACGGAATCTCTAAATGATTCCCAGGAGAAATCCCGCAGGAATCCCAGAAGTAACCTCGAGAAGAATCCCGGATGAAACTAGATGAACTCTGAAAGAATCCTGAAGAAATCCCCAAATAAATCGCAAGAGGAGTCCCAGTAAGAATCCTGGAAGGCTGAACGAATCCCGGGATAAATTTAGGAAGGAATCCCGAGAAAATCACCCGAAGGTATTCCTAAAAATCTTCGAAGGTATACCTGAAAGATTGGCGGAAGAAAATTTCGGGAGAGATCTTCAGAGGAATCCGGGGAGAAATCAATGAAGAAACTCTAGGATAAGCCCTTGATAGCATCCCGGAATATGCATCTCGGAGGAATATCTCGAGGAATTCTATTATAAATTATTGAAGAAATCCAAAAAGGAATCATTGAAGGAACCGTTGGAGAAAATCCGGAAAGGGTTCTGGATGGAATTCTGGATTGAGTCCTAGATGGAATTCCGCATGCAATCCCGTAAGGAATTTCTGAAGGAGGCCCGGGAGAATCCCTACAGGAGTTTTATGAGAAATCTCTTAAGGAATCCCGCGAGAAATCCTTGACTTGAAGGAATCCCGGAAAACATCGTGGAGAAATCTCTTATACAATCTCGGGTATAGTCCGTGAAAGGATTCTGGAAGGAATGCCGGGAGAAATCTCAAAATACCTGAATGAATCCTGAGAGGAATCCTGGATCAATCGGTTCCAGTCGCCCTGAACGTTTGGGGGATGCTAACATAAGGCTGAATTTCAAAAGGCTGAATACACAAAAAGCTGAACACGAAAGGCTGAGAGTAACATAAGGCTGAATTTCAAAAGGCTGAATGCACAAAAGGCTTAATATTGCGAAAATGCAGGATAGGAGTTATAGTACTTCTTCTTCTTCTTTTTTATGGCGTAACGTCCCATCTGAGACAAAGCCTGTTTTTCAGCTTCTATACGCATTTCTACAGTTAATAATTGAGAGCCTTCTCTGCCAATGACCACTTCCCAAGCAGCACCTGCAACATCATCCAAAATGTGGTTTTCTATGCTTTGGTCTAAAAGAATTGCAATAAAAGCGCACGCCACTTCCATCTTGCTTAAGTGTAGAATTAGCATAAGTTAAAATACACATAAATACAAACAAAAAAAACTTCCATCTTGTCAGTTGAATTGCATTTAAACTCCGAATATCGTTAAGTTGCAGCTTTGTTTCATAGGAATTACAAATAACATCGTATTTAACATCGATTTATGGAGGCGGAGCTTACATATTCCTCACAAGTGGCAATACAGTCAGCTTGCATTAAATGTGCTATGTAACACACATGAAACATCTTATTCTGGTTTGTTTGTTCAGATTAGGTTCCAAATGTGTTGCGGAAAACTTGCACGTCTTTTCATTTTGACAGCTTTCTAATTTGTGGCAAAGACGGTACAATGAAGTAACGCGTAACTTCAGTAGCTTTTATGGTGCATTGAGCAGCAAATCTTTCACAGAGCTTCTGGTGTAGTATGTAAGGTGAGTGGTTAATATTCCTGGTGTCCATGGTTCGAGTCTGAATATTTTTTTTTTCATTTTTTTATCATTCCCCCTAGCTCAAGTTGCATACCGATTTGAAATTTGCGCTTTTTGCGTTTCAAAGAAGAAGCAATTGTGTTCTGTTGTCCTTAATTTGAACAGTGAATAAATTGCACTGATGTTGCTGGTACTGGCTTTGAAACAAGTCGTGTTGCTTGGGTTTGCCTTTGTATATCGTGTGACAGGCAGGAAGACACTTTATGCCCGTGGTAGTCAAGTAATTTTTCTTTTCAAAAAGCTCCTGGTCCGAGCGAGAATCGAACCTGTCACTCTTAGCATGACTACTTGTTCGCTAACTACATTGGCTACATATATGAGCCGTAGTCATAGGCTGTGCTTAGGGAAGAGGCTAATGATGCATACCAACGAACATAAACAATGACTGATGATATTTCAATCGGAGATTTTTCCTTCTTTGAACATGAGCTATTCTTTCAAGTCATGCTGTTGAGATTGGTTGCCATTACAGCTGCTAACAATGTGATTAGAGATTTTCCCTTCTTTTAAATATATGCTATTCTTTGGAGAAATACTATCATAGTTATGGAAGCGATCAATAATGCATAGCATGGGTTTGTTAGCGCGGACAAACAGTTCAAACGCTTCCCGATGTAAAACATAGTAACGAAAGCATGTTTGCCTAATGACAAAAAAGGTTTAGTTTGGCCAACCATTAACCAATGAGCGGTAGTGTGCGTCAAATGTCAAGCTCAAGCAAACCAATACACGTACCAAGGCTGGTTGGTCGGCCAACTTGCAAATTTTCAAAAAGACCGTTTTATCAGTGTACGATATGAATAATAAGAGCGTTATGTCTGTTTGTCTGTGATGTTAGTGTTGGGCTGGTCTTCAGCAAGACTGCTTATGGGCTCGTCTTTTGAAAACTAGTCGAATCATTATTTCAGCCTTTTGTTTTTCAGCCTTTTGATATTTGTCAGCCTTTCGTTATTCAGCCTTTTGTAATTCAGCCTTTTGATATTTCAGCCTTTTGTGTTTCAGCCTTTTGTACGTAACCCACGTTTGGAGTCCTTAGATCCTCCTCAACTGCATCAAATCAACATATGCGCAGCCTTCCATGAAGTCGACAGCTCTTTCCTAGTTACCTACCGACCGGAAGAATCAGAGTCTAGTACAACGCGAGTTTTATCTTCGATAACAGCCTACGGGACTTCAACTGATTTCACAAACAGAAAAATACCCGATTTGCAGACACAGTCCGTCTTCTCACCTCGCGGGTAACATCATTATCACACGTCACTACAGTACTAAGCTTGCTTCAGTTAGTCGAAGGTTATAAACCATGACGAAATTTCATCGACGAATAAGTCTTATGAGCTTTGCCGGAAAACCATGTTCAGCATAATCTGCCACTTGCTTTCCCACACTGAATCGTACGCTGCCTTGAAATTGATAAACAGATGATGTTTCTGCAAGTTGTTCTTCTGAAATTTATCAAGAATTTGCTGCGTGATGAACATCTGCTCCGTCGTTGAACGGCTCTCACGAAAACCCGCAAGATATTCGCCAACGAAGGACTCCTCAATCGGCCTGTTAACCCTTAAAAGCCCTAGACGAACCACTTTTTTTCAATCGGCTACTACTCAAAGACCATACAATCAAAAAATTTGAAACCAATTTTAAATTGAATGCGGTTAGTTGGTCTACCAATATCTGGGTGTGGCATCCCCCCTGACCCCTCCCCCCTTTCTGGGTATTGAGAAATGCCTTGCCACGGGGGTATTTTTCGGCAATTTTATTGAATATCACACATATTATCATTCTGAAATTTGTATTGTAAAATGTATTTGGCCATAAAATGATCACTCTGTGCTATGGGCATGCCACCGCTACGGAACCAGTTCCGGACGTTCAGGTTTCCGGACATAATCTCCGGAGGAACCTGCTACATACTGTTTACTAAGGTTCGCATTCATAATCCTTTTTTGCGGCTTCAAATATTGAATTCAGATGTATGATGTCTTAGAAGAGTTTGTTCTATATACTTAATTCTTTATTTGAAAATTTTCACCTAGATGATTAATCCACCTAAAAGTGAGATAGGAATTCACTTTTCTCAAAAATAAAGATAGAGTATTGGTGTCTTCTACAAAGTTGCAGAAAAGTGTATTATTGGAAAGTTTGCCGAACAAACTATTACCTTATTTGCTCAACTTTAAGAGTTATGTGTCATTGTTTGTTGACGACCCCTTATAATAGGTTTTCGGATATGTATAACTTTTTCTATGGATTTTTAGGATTTTTCGAGTGTTCTACAAAGTTGTTCTTTGTGATGGAATACACCCCATTCTGCTTTTTTCTTCGTACTGGAATAACGCTCCAAGTGGAACAGCGACTGCATCTCAACTTTAGGGTGAAATCCTAAAATGCCATCCTG